>NW_022589761.1:5891759-5954547 GCF_004348235.1 Phoca vitulina | reverse complement strand
TATCTATCTATCTATCTATCTATCTATCTATCTATCTATCTATCTATCTATCTGTCATCTCCCCTGGTGGTTCAGCCTCTCAGATGGAACCCTGATCCACTCTGTAAGCAGGGACTCTTGGTGTCTGTGGAGTTATTGTTACCCTCAAGCTGCTGTTCATGGAGGAAGTTGGAGTGACTCTCCTCTTCCTCTCCTACATAAGAAGAGGATGTTTTCTTCTCCATTCCCCAAAAGGTTGATGCAAAAATGTGAGATTGGCATCTTACTCACAGAAAGAAGTGGAAGTCATATTTGTACCCCCCACCCTGTTCAGTCTGTTCAATATACAAATGACAAAATGATTATCATCCCCAAACTGAGATAGTTAACCCGTGTTCTGCTCCTGATCCCTATTTGACAAGCTTCAAGCTCCCACATTAATGCCTGTAATTTGCTGCTTATAAGGTGTTCAAGGACCAGAATCCTCCAGGGGCTTGTTAGAAATGCAGAATCCCTTGCCCCTCCACTCCTGGACTTACTGAATCAAAACATGCATTTTGACCAAATCTGTCAGGGATTTGTATGCATATTAAAGCTTAAGTGCCATCTACAGGACATTACTTTGGGGGGATAAAACCTTTATTAGCATTAATACCCAGAGATGGATTCTTATCATTGGCTTCTTGGATATACAGTTTTAAAATTTGTGATGAATATCTGGCACATTTTAGACCATCCTGTCTCTAATTTCCCCATAACAGTTGGCTTTTTTATGACGGTGTCAACTGAAACATCAACTGGGCCAGCTGAGAGACCCAGAAGTTGAGTCTTAGAAAGTGAAGAGCTGGAAAGATTCGGCAGAAGTCACTAAGGTTACTGAAACACCCAAAGCAAGAACTCTGTACCAAGTATGTCCACACATACTGAGTAAAAGTATGAAATACACACAGGATTGATATACAGCAACATGAGTTTGGTGGTTTCTTTCAGGGATGGAGGGAAGAGGGAACAGAGAAGGGGGGAAGGGTTTAATTTGCACCTACAACATTTTATTTATTTTTCAGAGAGAGACACAGCAAGAGAGGGGCACAAGCAGGGGCAGAGGGAGAGGGAGAACCAGATTCCCCGCTGACAGGTGCAAGTATAGGAAAATGTTTACATTTGTGAAATGTGGGTGGCACGTGGGGTTCTGTTAGACTTGTTTCGCACAGTCTGTAGATTTGAAACCATTATCAAAATTAAGAAATTAAAAGTTAAAAAAAAGTGGGGGGAACATTCTAGATGTCCTGTGGGTGGTGAATCAGAGGAGGAGACAGGCCAGGGCAGGGAACTGGGGCAGGTGATGACAGAGTTGAGGCTTAGCAGGGGCTGGTGGGAGAGATGATCAGGCTGAGTGGAAGACACTTATCCATAGGCCAAGCCCTTTCCAGAGAGGAAAGCAGTGTTCTCATTTGGACATTACCTGTCAAGGCTCCCTCCCTCCCTCCTCTGGGATTGTCTTCCTGCTGTGCCCTCTACCTCCATCACCCTTCTTCATTATCTTCAATGGCTACCTCCTCCTCATTTTTTAGGTCTTATCTCAGATGTGCCCTCCTATGCAAGCCTTCTCTGACTGCCCCCCACCCACCCAGGTTGGTTGGATTAACTTCTCTGGATTCTCACAGCTGAGCCCAGTTGATGATGACAAATCCCCAAAACCCAAGGTAGTGTTTTTCCTCCCAAACAAGAAATAATCTTGGCTCATGTGATTTGGAAAGTGTCCTGGTTTCTCCTGATTCAGGTGAGGTCTGATCCAGCAGCTCAAACACTGGAAGGCAATTTTATTATGAGCAAAGGCTCTGCAGCCTGGCTCATTGGGTTTGAATCCTCATTCCATCATTCAGGCTAAACGATCTAGGGCAAGTCTCTCAATCTCTGCAGCCTCAGTTTCCTCATTTATGAATTGACAAAAATAATACCTGTTTTTAGTGTTGTTGTGGGGTCTAAATGAGACAATATGCATAAGCTCCTTGAGCAGTGCCTGCACACAGTTGAATGCTCAGTGACTATTGTGATGGGGATGATGGTGATGGTGGTGATGTCACTGGGGACCCAGTTTCTGGCTCCCCTTCCCAGCACTTGCTTCTTTTTTGGCTCCTCTTTCATCCTAGCAGTTCCAGGCTCTTCTGCCTGGTTGTAGAATGACTTACCCTGCACCATTTGAAGGGGAGAAAGATGTGGTTTTAGAGGGTGACATGGAAGAGGGGGGGCTGCTTCTTTTTACAAAGCTCCAGAAACCATTTATCCAAGTCTCATTTGCTCAGACAGGGTCACATGCCCACTCTGAACCAGCCTGTAGCCAGAACGTGGCTCCCAAACAGAATGACCACTACACTGTACCTCCCCAGACTTGTTTCTCTCCCACTTCCCCAGATCACACAAGGGCAGCTCTGTGATTCCAGCTCCTGAGGCCAAAATTCCCTCTTTTTCTTACACCTATATCATGCATCAGCAATTCCTGTTTACCTTTAAAATTCATCAAGGCTTTTCCCTTCTTCCCCACTCATCACCTCCCATCTGGAAAATCATAGGAGTCTCCCTGCTGTCACCTGTTCACCATAGTCTGCTCCCCTCCAGGGTCCTAGGGAGCCTATTAACACCTGAGTCAGCACATGTCACTTATCTGTTCAATGTCTGTTCATGTCACTTGGAGTAAAGTACGCTCGCTTTGATCTTGCCTATGTTACCTCCCTGATTTCATCTCTAACCGTTCCCTACCTTACTTCACTTCAGCTATTCTGACCTCCTTACAATAGCTCAGAAATATTGGATGGGCTCCTCGCTTGAGGCCTTTGCACTAGCGGTTCCATCTGCCTGAGACTTTCACCCCAGATACGTGTCTGGTTTCCTCTCTTAAGTCCTGCAAGCCTTTGCTAAAAAGTCAGATCCTAATTGGGGCATTACCTGCCTATCTATTTAAAACTATAGCCCCTCACCCATCTCCAATACTTCTGATCACCCTTGCCGTGCTTTACTTTTTTCCCCACAGTACTCTTAATATTTTTCTTACTTAAGCTTATCATCTTTCACACACCACCAGAATGGCAATGCAGGAGATGCACAATAAAACTTTGCTGAAGGAAAGAATAAGTGAAAGAACAACTCACAGTCCCATCTGGTGTGAGCCTGTCTTCTCCACTGGACTGCAGATGTCCTGAGGACAGTGATGGGATCTATGTTGGTCACTGTTGTGTCCCCAGCATCACCCAGTGCAGAGCCAGGCATAGAGGGGGTTGGAGGTCCTAAAGATAGACAGCCTGCAAAAGATGTCTACAAAACATTCCTGTGAGCAGATCTTTGTCAGATGGAAGGTAAAGAATACGTGTTGCATTTCCTCTTCAGGAGAGCTGGAAAGCACCTATAAGAGTTCTTATAGGGAGGAGGAGAGAACCCCACCTGCTTTGGAGAGTGGGAGATGTGTGACATTACTCACTGCCACATTGGCCTCCTTTTTGTTCTCTGAATCTCCAACCTCATTCCAGCTTTAAGTCTTTGCGATTCCCATTCTGGGAACCCTGTTCTCACAGTTCTTGGAGCAGCTCTCATACTTGGGCTTCCATGTCTCAGCTCAAAGAACATCTTAGAAAGGCTTTCTTTTTCTTTTCTTTCTTTCTTTTCTTTCTTTTCTTTCTTTTCTTTCTTTCTTTCTTTCTTTCTTTCTTTCTTTCTTTCTTTCTTTCTTTCTTTTTCTTTCTTTTTTTTTTTTTTAAGATTTATTTATTTGAGAGAGAGAGGCAGGCAGAGGGAGAAGCAGACTCCCCACTGAGCAGGGAGCCCGATGTGGGGCTCGATCCCAGGGCCCTGGGATCATGACCCAAGCTGAAGGCAGAGACTCAACCGACTGAGCCACCCAGGCGCCCCTTAGAAAGGCTTTCTGTGGCAAAGCCAGCTAGGTGTCTATAGACTACCCAGTCTGAGACTACATTTTCCAGAGGCCCCTGCAACCAGTTGAGGCCATGAAACTAGTTCTGTCCAGTGGACTGAGAGTAAGAGATGTGTGTCACTTAGGGCCAAAGCTTTATTTAAAAAAAAATTCCCCCTGGCTTACTGAGGTATAATTGACAAAAAAATGTAAGCTATTTAAAATGTACAACATGGTTATTTGATAAACATATACATTGTGAAATTATTACCACAATCAAGTTAATTAATATATCCATTACCTCACATAGTTACCTTTTTTTCCTTTTTTGGTGAGAACATGTAAGATATACTCTCTTAGCTTATTTTAAGTATATGATACAGTATTATTCACCATAGTCACCATGTTATACATTAGATCCTAAGATCTTACTCATCTTATAACTGAGTGTTTGTATCCTTTTAACAGCCTGTCCCCGTTTCCCCCAGCCCCTGGCAACCATCATTCTACTTTCTGTTTCTGTGAGTTTGGCTTTTTTAGATTTCATATATAAGTGATACCACACAATATTTTTCTTTATCTGACTTATCTCGTTAGCATAATGGCCTCAAGGTCTATTTGTGTTGTTGCAAATGGCAGGATTTCATGGTTCTCATTGTTTAATAATATCTCTTTATTTACATATATACACCAAATCCTCTCTATCCCTTCATCCATTGGTGCACACTTGGGTTGTTTCTGTATTTGGGTATTGTGAATAATGCTGCTCTAATTATGAGAATACTGATGTCTCCGAGACAGTAATTTTTTTCCCCTTTGGATATATTCCCAGAAGCAGGATTGCTGGACCATGGGTAGTTCTACTTTTAATTTTTTGAGGAACGCCCATATTATATTTCATAGTGGCTGTAGCAATTTACATTCCCATCCAAGGGTGTATAAGGATTCACTTTTGGGTTGAGGATTTTAGGAAGCAAGTGGGGGTTCTCCAGTCTCTTATCTTCTGGAGTCCTTCAAAGGACTCTGAGCATTTTAGGAGATGGAATCACCAAGTGGAAGGAGCCTGGATCCCTAACTTAATACGTGGGCAACCAGAAATGCCCACTTTGGGAGGTTCTGTGAATGTGAAATAAACAATTTTGTGTGCTACTGAAATGGTGGGGTTTATTTGTTACAGCCACTAGCATGACTCTAAACAATATACTTCTAGACCTCATTGTCCACTAGCTCAGTGTACCTCAAACTATTTGTGGTTATGGAGTAGGACTCATTTTTTGATATCGCCAATCTGTCATGTACTGATTCTTTTGGTCTATATCCTGTCCAACACAACAAGTCTATTGATTATATTCTTGGATGTCATGGCCATGTCAAATTTCTGTGAGTTTTGAAGTGCTTATTGGTAATTCTGCACTTCTCTTGTTGTAGACCATTAACAATAGTGGACCAGTAGTGGTACTACTTTAGCTTATTTATAAATAAAACATTACCCTGTTTTATTTCTCTCCTTATCATTTACCACTCCCTGTAATTATCTTGTTTATTTAGAGGTCTATTTGTTTATGGTATTCTTCCCGGTAGAATGTAAGCTCCTTCAGAAAGGAGTTGTGCTTATCTTGCTCTGTTGAGTTTCTAGCTCCTAGTACAGTGCCTGGTACATTGTATGTGCTCAGAAATTCTGTGTTGAATAATGAATAAATGACAAACTTTGGTGGTGAGGGGGAGAAGAGGCAACCATACCTGTTATAGAAGTTCTCTACAATTGTAACTTGACCTGAATTCCTATCAGTTCACTGACAGCTGCTTGACTCCCTGGCTTTCTGGTAGACTGTAAGTAACCAAGCTAAGGTCTGGCCTCTTACAACCCTCCTCTCTAAGTTTCCCCTACTAGAGATTAGACCACACTGGACTGTCACTGTCTGGTGATATGTCTGTATTCACCTAGT
This sequence comes from Phoca vitulina, assembly GCF_004348235.1. Classification (NCBI taxonomy): domain Eukaryota; kingdom Metazoa; phylum Chordata; class Mammalia; order Carnivora; family Phocidae; genus Phoca; species Phoca vitulina. The sequence continues at coordinate 5,948,721 of NW_022589761.1, read as the reverse complement.
TTATAAGTCCTGAGGGGGGTGTGGTTGAATCTGAAGTGGTAACTGCTATATCCCCAGCATCATAGCACAGCCAAGGCCCTTGGGATGCATAGATTTATGGCATGAATGCATGATGTGAACAGGAGGGGAGACTGTCCTGAGGAAACAGTGCCCTACCCTGCCTCCACAGCCCTATCTCCTGGCAGGGTCCCAGGGTTGATCTTGAACTCTGGTCCAGTGGACTGCCCAACTGACCCCTTTTTTGCCCCATCAACTACCTCAAGATGCTGGCTCAGGCTGTCGACACTTAGCAGTCCAGACATGTAGAAAAGGTGTCCCATTTGGCCCAAATGGATACTTAAGAGTCAAAGTAAGTAACACGGTTGTATATATTTGGTAGTTTGCTGAAAAGGTTAACGAGCAAGTAAGTCCATCATGAGGAAAATCAAGACGGTGAGTGTGACGAGGCTTCCCAAAACAATCCCCAAGACTGCAATGTAGTAGACTTGGTGGGAGGTCTCGGCTGCCAAGGCTCGGTTATTCCATCTGTTGCTGTGCCTTGTCTGATTAGAGGGGAGAGGCAGGACAGGAATAGTTGGGCTTCAGTGGGTTATTGTAATGGGTGAGCTATAGAACTGTAAGGACACAACAGGGCGGGGACTTGAACCCATGGGAGGGACAAAAGAAAGAATTTGAGCCAAGGTCAAGGCCAGGATGAAAAGGGAGTAGAGGAGGAGAGGATTGGCATGACGCAGATTCCCACCTGGACAGAGAAGATCAAGGCTACAATGCCTATGGGAAAACACAGGAGGAAGGCGCAAATCGACAGGCACATGTGGTCTTTGGGGGGCTTGTCCTGCAAAATTTCAAATGCCTGTGGGCAGGGAGTGGGTCATGGCTCAGTATGGCTTTTGGACTGTGCTGTCCCCTCTGACTCATTTTCATGATAACTTGGCCCCTATAAATTCTTTGTTGACCTCCTTTAAAACCCCTACTGACTCCCTCTAATTCCTACCATGTCCCCTCTAACCTCTCATTATTCCCTTTAATACCCCTTTTACCCTGGATCTCCCAGCCCCCTCCACCCCTATGCTCTATAATCCCTGCCTGTTCCTAGTAACCCTTTCCCTGTCTCCTATAACCTCCTCCTTGTCTTCTAGAACTGCCTTGCAGGTCCCTACAGCATGTCTCACTTGGCCCCTAACACTGCCCCTACAAAAGCCCTTGCTGACTCCGATGACTCTCACTGGCCTCCCTGGAACCGCAACTGAGCCACTATCACACTTTGTTCCTATAACACCCTCATGGTCCCCGAAAGCAGCCTTTTTGCCCCTATAAAACACCTACTAAGAAGACCCTACTCAACACTTGAACACTCTCGCTTTCCATCTATAAAACCTTGTTCCCTCGTAAAGCTCTCACCCTATGAAACTGTGCATGTCTACAATACCTCTCTCCTGATCTCATTTGTAATATCCCTCACTTTCTCCCCATGAACCTGTCATGGTCCTGTTATGAGCCTTACTGTTCCCCCATAAACTTCTCCCTTCCCTTTCTCCCCACCCATGGCCTCTCTGTTGGCTCCTCTAAGACCTTCTTGGACCAACTCTAAATTCTAAGTCCTCTCCATGTCCCCTTGTAGCCTCTTCTCTGTCCCCTTATAAAGGCCTGCTCTTTCTCCCTCTACCACCTTCTCCCTACCTCTGAAACCAGCGTCCTGACCCTCTGAACCCCTCTTTCCTCCACTCACAGCAGCCTCCCCGTTCTCCTAAACCCGTGTTCCCTCTAAATAGTTCTTCTTGTAACACCCTCTCTGCCTCCGCCTGAGACCCTTCTTGCCCCCTCATTCTGCCGCTACTCACGCTCTCTTCCGCCCACCCTATCCCCCCATAAATTCCCTCCCTGCCCCTTCAAACACTCCCATTAGGGCATCTGGGTCTGGGTACAAGGAGCCTCTCCCTCATTCCAACCGGCCAGGGGTTACCGTGGAGACCATGCAGGCCCCGCCTCCTATCCTGTCTTTCTATTACTATTGGCTGATTGAAGTTGCATGTAATAGGGTGGGGGAATCCAATACTCACATGGCTGCTGATTGGTCTGAAGGAGTTCAAGCTCTTCCTACTCTGTCAGGTGATTGGTCAATTCCAGCAGTTGTTTTTATTAGTTTTGAAGGTTGTTTATATGTTTTGGATACAAGTCTTTTCTCAGATATGTGATTCGCAAGTGTTTTCTCTGGGTCTGTAGCTTATCTTTTTAATTTTTTAACAGTGTCATATGCAGAGCAAAGTTTTAAATTTGCATTAAACCCAAATTAATTTTTTTTCTTTTATGGACGTGCTTTTGTTGTCATGTCTAAGAATTTCTCTCTGCTTAATCCAGTGTCAGGAAGATTTTCTCCTATGTTTTCTTCCAAACGTGTGATAGATTTACATTTTACATTTAAATCTGTAATCCATATTGAGTTCATTATTGCATAAGAGGTGAGGTTTTCTTTTTTTTTCTTTTTAAGATTTTATTTACTTGAGAGAGAGAGAGCAAGCGAGAGGGAGGGGCAGAGAAAATCTGAAGCTGACTCTGCACTCAGCACAGAGCCTGACCTGGGGCTAGATCACATAACTGTCATGACCTGAGCCGAAACCAAGACTCTGATGCTTAACCGACTGAGCCACCCAGGTGACTGGAGGTGAGGTTTTAGATGGGATAATGATGATGATTTTCATTTGTTTTTTTTCAATTAATTAACACCATTAAAAAACCCTAGGGGCGCCTGGGTGGCTCAGTGGGTTGGTGTGGGACTCTTGGTTTCAGCTCAGGTGGTGATGTCAGCATGGTGAGATGGAGCCCCCCAGTGGGACTCTAGCTCAGAGTCAGCTTGAGTTTCTCTCTCCCTCTCCCCGCCCCTGCTCTGCACGCTCTCTCTCAAATAAATAAATAAATCTTAAACAAACAAACAACAAAAAACAACTCTGGGGCGCCTGGTTGGCTCAGGTCATGATCTCAGGGTCCTGGGATAAAGCCCTGCCTCAGGAGCTGGGGCTCAGCTCTCCCTCTCCCTCAGCGCCCCCCCCCCGCCGCCCCCCGGCCCCACGTTGTTTTTTTCTCTTACTCTTTCTCTCTCAAATAAATACATTAAAAAAAAAAATCTTAACAAACAAAAAAAACAACACCCTATTCTTTCTATGATAAATTGCATTGACCTTCTTTTGAAAATAAATTGGCCATATCTGTATAGGTCTCTTTCTGCACTGTTTATTCTGTTCTGTTGATCAATGTGTCTGTCCCTTAGCAAATACCACACTGTCTTTTAATGTAGATTTACAGTGATTCTGAAAGTCAGGTAATATGAGTACTCCAACTTTGTCGGTCTTTTTCGGAATTGACTATGTGTAGATCTACAAGTCTTTTAATAGGAATTGCATTAACGTTTCAGATCAATTCCGGGAGAGACGTGGAACCTCCTTTTCACCAGCATGGGAAGCCTCCCCATTTATTTAGGCCTTTTATTTCCTTCATCAGCAGCTGTAATTTAAACACACAGCTGATACACATAATTGTTTAGATTTACACCCAACTACTTGCTTTGTGAGAGCTATTGCAAATGGTATTATGATTATTATTTTTGATAGCTGTTATTTTATTTATTTTTATTTATTTATTATTTTGTATAGAAGTATAATTAACATACAGTGTTATATTAGTTTCAGGTGCACGATGTAATGATTCAGCAATTCTATATATTACTCAGTGCTCATCAAGATCGGTGTACTCTTTTTTTTTTAAAGATTTTATTTATTTAAGGATCGGTGTACTCTTAATCCCCTTTATCTATTTATTTAAATAAATTTGATTTCTGATTGTTCATTGCTAGCATAAGGAAACACATTGGGTTTTTGTGTGTTGATATTACAAACTGTGATCTTGCTAAACTCATTTTATCAAAGAGGCTGAAAGTAAAAGGATGGAAAAAGATATATCATTCTGGAGTGATATTAATATCAGATGAAGTATATTTCAAAGAGTAATTCTAGGGGGGTGCCTGGCTGGCTCAGTCAGTGGAGCATGTGTCTCTTGATCTCAGGGTGGTAAGTTCGAGCCCCATGTTGGATGTAGAGACTACTTAAAAATAAAAAATAAAAAAATCTTGTAAAAAAACCCCAAAGAGTAATACCAGGGAAAAAGAAATTTATTTCTTAATAATAAAGGGGTCAACTAATCAAGAGGACACAATAGTTCTACGTGTTTATGCACCTAATAACAGAGCTTCAAAATATATAAAGGAAAAAACTTTAGAAAAATCTAAGCCTAAGTCAGCCTGCACTTATGGGAAATGCCTCACTGTCAAGGAAAACTAACATACACTAATCACAGCCTTCCAAATCCCTTCCCTTAGAAAATAGGACCTGCTAGCCTTTATGAAAATCCCAGACCTCCTAGCCAATCATACCCTGTTTCCACATTTCTTCTTCTCTATAAAGGTCACTGTTGCCTAAAATCACTTGAGAAGGGTTTTCTCCTTCTTGAGAAGCACTGTATTCCCCCAACCCATGGATTGTTTTCCCTTGAATAAAGGACATAAAAGTCATTACTAGATTGTATTATTTTTGTCACTTGACACTAAAGTAGAAAATCTGTAGGTATGCAGAAGACTTGAACAACACCATCAACCAACTTGACTGAATTGACATTTATAGAACATTCTACCCCCAAACAGCAGGCTACACATTATTTCCAAGTGCACCCAGAACAATTATTGAAATGGATCGGCTTCTTGACCATGAAACAAGTCTCAATAAAAATAAAAGAGCTCAAGTTATACAGTGTTCTCTGTGATATAAATGGAATTAAATTAGAAATCCATAACAGAAATATAGCTGAAAAATCTCCAGATATTTGGAAACTATTTGTATTTTAAAATTTCCTACAGTTCAAAAAAGAAATCAAAAGAAAAATGAAAAAGCATTTTGAACCGAATATAAGTGAAGACACAAAATGTAAAAATATGTGGGAGGTTGTCAAAGCAGAAGTTAAGGGGAAATTTATAACAATAAATGGCTGTTTTAGAAAAGAACAGTGTCTTAGTCCACTCAGGTTGCTATAACAAAATGCCATAGACTGGGTAGCTTATAAACAACAGAAATGTATTTCTCACAGTTCTGGAGACGGGGAAGTCCAAGATCAAGGTACTGGCAGATTCAGTATCTGGTGAGAGTGCCACCTTCCTCATAGACAATAGTCTTCTTAGCGTAATCTTATGGTGGATGTGGCAAGGGATTTCTCTCAGGCCTCTTTTATATTGGCACTAATCCCATACATGAGGGTTCTGCCCTCATTAGCTAATCACCTCCCAAAGGCTCTACTTCTAAGTTAGGGATGAGGCTTAAGTGAATTTTGTTGAGATACAAACATCCAGTCTATAGCAAGCCATCTAAAATTAATGATGTCTGCTTCCTCTTTAAGTATCTGGAAAAAAAGAAGAGAAAATTACCCTAAAAGTAAGCACAAGAGTCTTTTCAACAAATGGTGCTGGAAAAACTGGATATCCACATTGTAAAAGAATGATATTCAACCCTTACCTTATACCATCTATCAAAATTAACTCAAAGTGGATCAAAGACCTAAAAATAAGACCTAAAACTATAAAATTCTTAGAAGAAAACGTAGAGAAAACTTCATGACATCAGATTTGTCAGTGGTTTCTTGGATATGACACCAAAACCAAAAATAAATAAATGGACTCTATCAAAATGAAAAAGTTCTATGCATCAAAGGACATGAAAGAATGAATAGGCAACCTATGGAATGGGAGAAGATATTTGCTAATCATATATCTGATAAGGGGTTAATATCTAGAATATATAAAGAACTCCTATTACTTAACAAAAACAAAAATAACCTGATTTAAAAATGGGCAAAGGACTTGAATAGACATTTCTTCAAATAAGGTATGCAAATGACCGGTAAGCATATGAAAAGATGCTCGACATCACTAATCATTAGGGAAATGACAATCAAAATCACAACGAGATATCACCTCATACCCATCAAGATAGCTACTATTAAAAAAAAAAGCAGAAAATGACAAGTGTAAACAAGGTAGTGCAGAGAAATTGGAACATCTGTGCATTGTTGGTGGGAATACAAACTGGTATAGCTGCTATGGAAAAATAGGTGGTGGTTCCTTAAAAATAAAAAATAGAATTACCATACGAAGCAGCAATTCCACTTTTGGGTATATATCCAAAAGAATTGAAAACAGGTCTGTAAGAGGTATTTGTACATCCATGTTCACAATAGCATTATTCACAATAGTCAAAAGGTGATACTAACCCAAGTGTCCATTGATGGATGAATGGATAAATAAAATGTGATAGAGTTTCTTATGGTTTGCTTCCCTCTTTCTTTTTTTCCCCTTCCCATATGTTCATCTGTTTTGTTTCTTAATTTCCGCATGTGAGTGAAATCATATGGTATTTGTCTTTCTCCAACTGACTTATTTCACTTAGCATAATACACTCTAGCTCCATCCATGTCGTTACAAATGGCAAGATTTTATTATTTTTGATGGCTGAGTGGTATTCCATTGTATATATATATACTGCATCTTCTTTATCCATTCATAAGTCGATGGACACTTGGGCTTTTTCCATAGTTTGGCTATTGTTGATAATGCTGTTATAAACATTGGGGTGCATGTACCCCTTTGAATCTGCATTTTTGTATCCTTTGGGTAAATACTTAGTAGTGCAACTGCTGGGTCTTAGGGTATTCTGTTTTTAACTTTTTGAGGAATCTCCATACTCTTTCCCAGAGTGGCTGCACCAGTTTGCATTCCTACCAACAGTGTAAGACAGATCACTAAATTCTACTCCTGAAACCAATATTACACTATATGTTAACTAACTAGAATTTAAGTAAAAATTCGAAAAAGAAAAAAAAATGTGATAGATATCCTTAAAAAGGAAGGAAATTCTGATATATACTATAACATGGATGGACCTTGTGTACATTATGCTAAGAAAAATAAGTGTCACAAAAAGACAGACACTATATGATCCCACTTAAATAAGGAATCCTAGAGTAGTCAAATTCATAGAGACAGAAAGTAGAATGGTGGTTGTCAAGGGCTGGGAGGAGGAAGGGGATGGGGAGTTGTGTTTATTTCATTTTATTTTTTTTAAAGATTTAATTTATTTATTTGACAGAGAGAGACACAGCAAGAGAGGGAACACAAACAGGGGGAGTGAGAGAGGGAGAAGTAGGCTCTCCGCTGAGCAGGGAGCCCAATGCGGGGCTCGATCCCAGGACCCTGGGATCAGGACCTGACCAAAGGCAGACGCTTAACTGACTGAGCCACCCAGGTACCTTGAGAGTTGTGTTTAATGGGTATAGAGTTTTAGTTTTACAAGATGAAAAGACTTCTGGAGATTGGTTGAAATATGAAATGTACTTTACAATACTGAACTTTAAAGATTTTAGAATGGTAAATTTTGTATTATGTGTATTTCACTACAGTTTTTAAAATGCCATTTACAATAGTGTCAAAAATATTAAATACTTTAGGATAAATCTGACCAAAGGCATGCAAGATTTGTACATTGGAAACTACAAAACATTGCAAAGAGATTTTAAAGAAGGCTTGAGTAAATGGGGAGAGGTACCACATTCACAGATTGGAAGACACAAAATATTGCTAAGATGTCAATCCTCAAATTGACTTATAGAGTCCATGCAGTCCCAATGCAGGCTTTTTCTTGTAAAAGAAATTTCCAGGCTTATCCATAAATTCAGATGGAAATAAAAAAGAACTGGAACAGTCAAAACAACTTTGAAAAGGAAGAGATGGGAGAACTCATACCCTTTCACTTCAAGGCCTGTTATAAGGCAGAAATTAAGACAGTGTGGGATTAGCTTCAAGAAAGACAAATAGATCAATGGAAAAGGGCAGCCTATTCTTAGTTCAGAGATAGATCTTAACATATGTTGGCATTTGGGGTTTTTAAAATGCGCAAAAGCAATAGAGTGGAGAAGGCCAGTGTTTTCAACAAATGTCCTGGGAATAGTTGGGTATCCATATACAGAAGAATACACTTAGATGCATATGTTGTGCCAACTAAAAATGAGCTCAACATGGATCCTAGATTAAATATAAAACCACAACCATAAAACTTCTAGAAGAGAACATAAGAGAAAACGAGTTAAGCAAAGATTTCTGAGATTCAACAACAAAAGCATGATGTGTTAAAAAAAAAAAAGGCAAAATTGGCCTCACAAAGTTAAAACTGCTCTTCAAGAGACATTGTTAAGGGGTGTCTGGGTGGTGCAGTCATTAAGTGTCCAACTCTTGGTTTTTGGCTCAGGTTGTGATCTCAGAGTCATGAGATTGAGCCCCGTGTTGGGCTCCGCACTCAGCACGGAGTATGCTTGAGATTCTCTCTCTCTCTCCTTTTGCCCCTCCCGTTTGTGCCCTCTCTCTCAAATAAGTAAATAAATGAATATTTTTAAAAAGACACTGCTAAGAGAATTAAAAGAAAATATGGTAAAGGACTTGATTCCAAAATAGATCACAAACTCTCAAAACTCAATAATAAAACAAACCAATAGAAATGGGCAAAAGATTTGAACAAAAACTTTATCAAATAGGTAAAGGTGCTCACTATCATTAGCCATTAGGGAAATGCATATTAAAATCACAATGAGACACCACTACATACCTACATTCTAATTATGGCTAAAATTAAAAAGAGTAATCATACCAAGTGTTGGCAAAGATTTGGAACTCTCATACTTGGCTGATAGGAATGTAAAATGGTACAACCACTTTGGAAAAACACTTTGGCAGTTTCATAAAAGTTAAACATACATCTACCATATGATTCAGCCATCCCACTCCTAGGTATTTATCTAAAAGGAATGAAAGCATATATATCCATACAAAAACTTGTATATGAATGTTCACAGCAGCCTTGTGTGTGTGTGTGTGTGTGTGTGTAACTTCCTGGAAGTGTCCTAAAAGACAGGTCCACTTTCCCTTCCTCTATCTCACTGCCTTGGATGCACATGTGATGGCTTTAGCAGCCATTTTGGGCTTTGTGGATGAGTGCCCCAGATTAGGGAACAGGAACAGATGGATGGAAGGAGCCCTACCTTGACATTTTGAGAGGCCTTCAGGCCAGTCCTAATCACCAAACTCCAGACTTCTGTGTGAGAGGGAAATGCCCTCTACCTTGTTGAAAGTGTATGTGTGGTTTCCCACCTTGCCCCTGCTCTATTACTTGCTGCTGAACCTCAACCTAATTAATAGTTCACCTCACTGTTCTTCTGGTGCATGAGTCTAGGTCATCAGTGTTGACCTCAAAAGAAAAAAGCCACCTATTTTACCAGAAAATGAGTTTATTCAGGAATAGCAGGGGAATTGTAATTCAGGACAAGCAAACTATGGCGAATCTTAGGCCAGTCCTGAGAACAGGGGACAAGGGCTTACTTTTATAAGAGAAAGGGGGAAGCTGGGAAGGGCTGTTTCCCTGAGTTCTCATTGGCTGGGCTGCTGGGGGTGCTAGGAGCGAGTCTCCCTCCCGCTGGGATATGTAAAGCAAGCTTCTTCCTGTTGGGGAATGAATATTTGCTTCTTATGGCAAGTGGTAGTGGGTGACAGCCTTCTCTTTAGGGCTTCCCGACTCCATTTAAAATAAGGTTTCTTTTATTTATTTTCACATCAGCATCATTTTTTTTTTTTAACATTTAATTTATTTGTCAGAGAGAGCGAGAGAGCACAGCAGGGGGAGCGGCAGGCAGAGGGAGAAGCAGGCTCCCGCTGAGCAAGGAGGCCGATACAGGCCTGGATGGATAGCAGGACCCTGGGATCCTGACCTGAGCCAAAGGCAGACGCTTAACCAACCGAGCCACGCAGCATCCATTCACATCAGCCTCACAAAGTGTGGGGTTAACAGTCAAAACCAGCCAAAAGCCCTTGCAGCTCTGAAGTCTCGGGTATTTGCTCTGACTTGTAGGGAAAGCGCCGCACCCCCTGCCCTTGCTGCCCTGAGAGGCGCTCCGTGTCCAGCCCAGGCATATTTGGGCAGGGGCAAAGCTGGCTGTGCCGAGGAGGTTTCGGCCTTTGTAATGGAGAGGACAGAAATGGAAGCCAGAGGCTTTACCACCTTTGCCCTGGGGGAGGGGGCAGCTGTGTCTGTCACGTGAGTTGTGTCAATTGCGTTTTAAGGACAAGCACTTACTACAACACAGTATTGTTAACTATAGTCACCATGTTATATATTAGACCCTCAGATATTATTCATCTTATAACTGAAAGCTTGTACTCTTTTCCCAGACTGTCTTCATATCTTCTTTATTCATTCATCTATTGTTGGACACTTGGGTTGTTTCCAATCTTGGCTATTGTGAATAATGCTGCAGTGATCACAGGTTGCAGATATCTCATTGATTTGATTTCCTTTGGATATGTACCCAGAAATGGGATTGCTGGATCATATGGTAGTTCTAGTTTTAATTTTTTGAGGAATCTTCATACTGTTTTCTATAGTGGCTGTCAAAATTTACATTCCCACCAGGAGTGCAAAGGGTTCACTTTTGGGTAGAGAATTTTAAGAAGGTAGTGGAGGTTCTGCCTCAATTCAAAATACTCTGAGTCCTTAGAAGATGGTGGAATCACCAAGTGGGAGGAGCCTGGATCCTTGACTTAGTATGTGGGCCACCGGAGATGCCCACATTGGGAGGATCTGTGAGCATGAAATAGAGTTCTGTCGTGTGAGCTATGGAATTGGTGGGGTTTGTTATAGCTGCTAGCATGACCCTCAACAATATACCTTCTAGAATTCACTGTCTACTAGCCTAGTGCATCTCAAACTATTTGTGGTTGTGGAATAGGAGTGCCTATTTTTTGATATCTCCAATCTGTCATGGATAGATTTTTGGTCCATACCCTGTTGAACAAGACAAGTTTATTGATCATATACTTGGATGTCTTGGCAATGCCAAATTGCTGTAAGTTTCACAGTACCTACTAGCAATCTCTACACTAATTTTGCAGATCATTAAGAGTTGGTTATAATAGTAAGGTCAATCAGAAAGGGGTCTTATCTTGCTGTGTTGAGATCCTAGTTCCTGGCTCCTAATACAGTGCCTGTTACATCTTAGGTGATCAGAGTGTATTTGTTGACTTATGAATAAATCACAAGCATTACAGGTGGTGGTTTGAGGTGGGGAGGAGGCACCATACCTGGTATAAAAACTGTACACTCATAACCTGACCTGAGTTCTAACCAGTTCACCGACAGTGGCTCAACTCCCTGGTTTTCTGGTAAACCACAAGTACTCCAGGGCAGTTCTGCCCTCTTAAATTTCCACTACTTTGTTTTCCCCTATTAGAGATTGGACTACTCTGGACTGTCACTGTCTAGTGATATGTGTGTCTTCCACCCTGGTTTATAAATTCTGAGAGGGTGTGGAAGGATCTGAAGTTGTCACTGTTAGGTCCCCAGAATGAGGCAGCACAGCCAAGGCCTTTGACAGCATAAATAGATTTAGGGCATGAATGCATGAATGTGGGCAGAGGGAGGCTACCCTGGGGAACCAGTGCCCTACCCTGTATCCCATGGCCCCACATGCCTTGGCAGGATCCCAGTGTTGGTCTTGGGCTTGGGTCCAATAAGTTCTTTTGAGCGACCACTTCCTTCCCCCATCAACAACCTCAAGTTGCTGGCTCAGGCTGTCAATACTTGGCAGTCCAGACATTGAGGAGCAGTTGTCCCATTTGGCCCAAATGGATACTTAGAGCCAAGATGACTGACACTATTGTATATATTTGGTGGTTTGTTCATGAGCTGAAGAGGAGGTTACCGAGCAAATATGGTCATTATGATCACAATCCAGGTGTTGAGTATACCGAGGCATCCCAAAGAAATTGCTATGATTGAGAGTACGAAGGTTGTCTCAGAGGTCTCAGCTGCCAAGTCTGGTTCATTCCTATAGTTGTGGCGCCTTGTCTGGGTTTGAGGGGAGAAGGGAAATGGGAATTGATGGGCTTAAAGGGTTATTGAATGGGAGACGGGACTGTAAGGAACCAGGGTGGGAGCCTGAACCAACAGGAGGTTATATCATGGATGTAATTGGTTCAGGTTCAGGACCAGGGTGGAGAGGGAGGAGAGGGCAGGATTGATTTGACACAGATTCCCACCTGGGAAGAGTAGTACATGGCTGCACTGCCTAAGGGACAACACAGCAAGTAGGCCAGGATCGACAGCACGAGGTAGTCATTCGGGGGCTCATCAGACATAATTTCAAATGCCTGGGGGCAGGGGATAGGTTATGACTCAGAATGACTTCTGGACTCTACTATCCCCTCTGACCACCTCCTGTTTCATGCTAACACATCTCTCCTTGGCTTTTATAAATCTTCACTGACCCCCTTTAAAACTCATACTGACTCCTTCTAATTCCTACCATGTCCCCTCTAACCTCTCATTATTCCCTTTAATACCTGCTTCTACCCTGGATCTCCCAGCCCCCTCCACTCCTATGCTCTATAATCCCTGCCTGTTCCTAGTAACCCTTTCCCTGTCTCCTATAACTTCCTCCTTGTCTTCTAGAACTGCCTTGCAGGTCCCTACAGCATGTCTCACTTGGCCCCTAACACCGCCCCTACAAAAGCCCTTGCTGACTCCGATGACTCTCACTGGTCTCCCTGGAACCGCAACTGAGCCACTATCACACTTTGTTCCTATAACACCCTCATGGTCCCCGAAAGCAGCCTTTTTGCCCCTATAAAACACCTACTAGAAGACCCTACTCAACACTTGAACACTCTCGCTTTCCATCTATAAAACCTTGTTCCCTCATAAAGCTCTCACCCTGTGAAACTGTGCATGTCTACAATACCTCTCTCCTGATCTCATTTGTAATATCCCTCACTTTCTCCCCATGAACCTGTCATGGTCTGTTATGAGCCTTACTGTTCACCCATAAACTCCCTTCCCCTTCCCCCAACCCATGGCTCCTCTAAGACCTTCTTTGACCGACTCTAAATTCTAAGTCCTCTCCATGTCCCCTTGTAGCCTCTTCTCTGTCCCCTTATAAAGGCCTGCTCTTTCTCCCTCTACCACCTTCTCCCTACCTCTGAAACCAGCGTCCTGACCCTCTGAACCCCTCCTTCTTCCACTCACAGCAGCCTCCCCGTTCTCCTAAACCTGTGTTCCCTCTAAATAGTTCTTGTAACACTTCTCTGCCTCCGCCTCAGACCCTTCTTGCCCCCTCATTCTGCCGCTACTCACGCTCTCTTCCGCCCACCCTATCCCCCCATAAATTCCCTCCCTGCCCCTTCAGACATCTCATTAGGGCATCTGGATCAGTCACTACCAAGGCTACCCGGAGCCTCTCTCTCACTCCAACAGGCAGGAATTACCATAGAGACCACGCGGGTTCCGCCTCCTATTCTATTACTATTGGCTGATTGAGGTTGCATGTAATAGGGTGGGGAATCCAATACTCACATGGCTGCTGATTGGTCTGAAGGAGTTCAAGCTCTTCCTACTCTCTCAGGTGATTGGTCAAGTCAAACCGGGGCATGCCTTGTGGTGCTGAGGGGAAGCACGATTTGGAGCAAGAATAATGTAGGCTTAGGAGTCTTGGGTTGCTTCTAGCACCTTGAGAGTGGTCATTTAACAGCTTGGAGTCAGGTTCTTTAGCAATAGGGGGAAATTGCGAGAATTAACATCTTTTCATGTGCATATTTGCAACTGGTATATCCTCTTTGGTGAAGTGTCAGTTCAAATCTATCTTTTCATTTAAAAAAATTGGTTTGTTGTCATTACAGTAAAATAGGGGGTTACTTACATATTTTGGATACAAGTCTTAGTCAGATGTGTGATATACAAATATTTTCTCTGGCTCTGTAGCTTATCTTTTCATTTTTGAACAGTGTCATTTGGAGAGCAAAGGTTTTTAATTTGAATTGAGTCTTAATTTTATTTTTTTACTTTTATGAATGTACTTTTGGTGTCATGTCTAAGAAGTCTGCTTAATCCAGGGTCAGGAAGATATTCTCTTAATGTTTGATAGATTTACATTTTACATTTAGATCTATGATCCATATTGAGTTAATATTTATATAATATGAGAGGTTTTAGCAGAGATTATGTTTTGCATATGGTGGTCTCATTAATCTAACACCATTGGAAAAAAACCCTATTCTTTCTTCTATAAACTGCATTTGGATTTCTTTTTATAATAAATTGACCATATTCATGTGGATCTCTTTCTACACTCCTTATTCTGTTTTGTTGATCTAGTGTCTATCCATTTGCAAATACCACACTGTTTTATTAATGTAGCTTTACAGTGATTCTGAAAATTGGGTAACATGAATACTCCAACTTTGTTAGTCTTCTTCGGAATTGTTTGACTATATTTGTGTAGATCTAAAAATCTTGTTGGTCCTTTAATACAAATTGCATTAGTGTTTCAGATCAATTCGGGAGAGACGTGGAACCTCCTTTTCACCAGCATGGAAAGCCTCCCCATTTATTTAGGCCTTTTATTTCCTTCATCAGCAGCTGTAGTTTAAACACACAGCTGATACACATAATTATTTAGATTTACACCCAATTACTTGCTTTGTGAGAGCTATTGCAAATGGTATTATGATTATCATTTTTTAATAGCTGTTATTTTATTTTTATTTATTTATTATTTTGTATAGAAGTATAATTAACATACAGTGTTATATTAGTTTCAGGTGCACGATGTAATGATTCAGCAATTCTATATATTACTCAGTGCTCATCAAGATCGGTGTACTCTTAATCCCCTTTATCTATTTATTTAAATAAATTTGATTTCTGATTGTTCATTGCTAGCATAAGAAAACACATTGGATTTTTATGTGCTGATATTGCAACCTGTGATCTTCCTGAACTCATTTTATCAATCCTAGGAGGGGTTTTGTTTTTGTTTTCTGTTTTTTTTTAATAGATTCCTTGGGATTTTCTACAAAGACAATCATGTCATCTACAAATAAGGGTAGTTTTATTTCTTCCTTCAAATCCCTATGACCTTTCTTTCTTTTTCTGGCTTGTTGTATAGATTAGGACTTCCAGTCTGATATGGAATAGGAGTGATGTGGAATAGGACATGCTTGCTTTGTTGCTAATTTTAGAGAGAAAGCCTTCCCCTTCACAATTACATATGATGTTAGCTATAGGTTTTCTGTAGATGTCCTTTATCAGGATGAAGATGTTCCCTATTAGTCCTGGTGTGTTGAATTTTTATTGTGAATAGATATTGAATACTCCCAAGTGCCTTTTCTGCATCAATTGATGATGTGGTTTTCCTTCTTGAGATGGTTAATATAGTGGATTGTATTGATTGATTTTCTAATATTGAGCCAGCTTTGCATTCCTGGAAGAAACCCCAGTTGGTGATGGTGTATATTCTATTTATATACTTTGTAATAGTCCCTTATTTTCCCTTTAGTGTCTCAGGGGCTGTAGAGGTAGTCTCTCCTTCTTTTCTGATATTGGTCATCGTGTCTTCTCTTATTTTGTCAGTCTTACGAGAGGTTTATCAATTTTATCTGTCATTTTCAAGAACCAGCTTTTGGTTTCATTGATTTTCTCCATGGTTTCATTGTTTTTCCCTTGTCAATTTCATTGATTTTTTTTTCACTTTTCTCTCTTCTTTCTTCAGTTTGTTTTCGTGGGGAGGGCATTATTTTGCTCTTATTTTTCTAGTGTCTTAAGTTGGAAGGTGAGATCGTTAATTTGAGACATTTCTTATTTTCTAATATGAGCATTTGAGGTTGTACATTTCCTTTTAAGCACTGCTTTAGCTGCACCCCACATATTTTGATATGTTATATGCTTCAATTTTGATCAGTTAAAAGCATTTTCTAATTGCCCTTGACGGATGAATTACTTGCTTGCATGTTTTTCCCCCAAGTGTTGGGAAGTTTTCCTATTATCTTTCTGCTGTTGGTCCCTACTTTACTTTTATTATGGTCAACATGTTAGTTTTCTATTTCTATGTAACAAATCACCATACACTCAGTGACTTTAAAAATAGCCATTCATTATCACACTCTTCTATAGGTGAGAAATCCAGAAACTGTATGGCCGAGTTCTATGCTCAGATTTTCACAAGACTGAAATGAATGTGTCTGCTGAAATGTGTTCTCCTGTGGAGCTCTGGATGCTCTTCCAAGCTCATGTGGTTGTGGCAGAAATCAGTTCTTTGCGGTTTCGGGACTGAGGCCATTGTCTTTTCCTTGCTGGCTATCAGCTAAGGTCTATTCTCAGTTCCTAAAGTCACATGCATACCTTGCTGTGTGGTCCTGTTCGTCTCAAAGCTATCAAGGGAGAATCTCCCTCCATCAAAGTCTCTCTCACACTTTGAGTCTCTGACTTCCTCTGTCTCTGACCTCTAGACCCAGATAAAGGCCTTATGTGTTTAGGTTAGGTCCACTCAGATAATGTCTCTTAGAGTCAGCTGTGCCATATAACCTAACTTCATCACAGGAGAGATATATCATCATATTGACAGTCAGGGATTATATAGGATTATACCCCGGGAGCAGGAATATTGGTGGGGGGCATATTAGAAATCTCATACCACAGTCAGATAATATAACTTTGTATGGTTTGCTTTGTGTGATTTCATATGCTTTTTATAATTTTAATTCTTGGAAATTTGTTAAAGTTTTTTAATGAGCAAGGATATGTTCTATCTTGATGAAGTTCCATGTGCACTTGAAAAGAATATGTATCTGCTGGGGCGCCTGGTGGCTCAGTCGGTTAAGCGTCCTACTCTTGATTTCAGCTCAGTTCATGATCTCATGATCTTGTGAGATCAGCACTGCATCGGGCCCCACACTGGGCGTGGAGCCTACTTAAGATTCTCTCTCTTCCTCTGCCCCTCTCCATCCCTACTTGCATGCGTGGGCGCTCTCTCTCTCTCTTAAAAAAAAAAAAGAATATGTATCTGCCTTCTTTAGATAGAGTATTCTATAAATAACAGTTAGATATAGTTGGTTGATGGTGTTCAGATTTTCTATATCCTCACTAATTTTCTGTTTATTTGTCCTATTAGTTATTGAGAGAGGAATGCAAAGTCTTCAACTATAATTGTGACTTTGTCTATTTCTCCTTTTGTCTTATCATGTTTAGAATGTATTTTGGCATTCTGTTGTCAGTGCTCATACTTTTAGGATTCTTATATCTTCCTAAAATTGTCTTTTTAATCATTATTTAATGTCTTTCTTTATCCTTGTTAATTATCCTTGCCCTGACATCTACTTCATCTGATAGTAATATAACCATTCATCTTTGTTTTGGTGATGTTTTTATTTGGTAGTGTTTACATGTCTTTTTTCCACATTCTTTTTATTTAAAAGATTTTATTTATGTATTTGAGAGAGAGAAAGAAAGAGAGCGCACAAGTGGGGGGAGGGGCAGAAGGAGAGGGAGAAGCAGATTCCCCACTGGAGCAGGGAGTCAGATGCAGGTCTGGATCTCAGGACCCTGGGAACATGACCTGAGCCGAAGGCAGGTGCTTAACTGACTGAGCCACCCAGGTGCCTGATAGGTATGTACTGTTAAGAAAAAGAAAAACAAGTCATGGTATGTTGATACGTATGGCACTTGAAACGCTGTTGAATTTTAACTGCATCATGATAGTTTGTACTGTGCCAACACCAGTGCAGAGTGAAGAGAGCACCACGTATAACCCCTGTCGCAACTACTCAGCTCTGCTGTTGTAGCATGAAAACAGCCATAGATAATAAGTCAGTACATAAATGAATGAATGTGGCTGTGTTCCAGTCAGACTGCACATATTTGAGTGTACAATTTGATGAGTTTTGACCTATGTAGACACTTGTGAAACCATGACCACAGTCCAGATAATGAACACATCCATAACCCCAAAAAGTTTCCTCAAGCCTCTTTGAAATCGCCTTTTCCTGGGGAACCCTCCTACACTGTTGGTAGGAATGCAAGCTGGTGCAGCCACGCTGGAAAACAGTATGGAGGGTCCTCAAAAGTTGAAAATAGAGCTACCCTGTGACCCAGCAATTGCACTACTGGGTATTTACCCCAAAGATACAAATGAAGTGATCTGAAGGGACACGTGCACCCCAGTGTTTTTAGCAGCAATGTCCACAATAGCCAAACTATGGAAAGAACCTAGATGTCCATCAACAGATGAATGGATAAAGAAGATGTGGTGTATATATACAATGGAATATTATGCAGCCTTTAAAAAATGAAAATTTGCCATTTACAACGACATGGATGGAACTAGAGGGTATTATGCTAAGTGAAATAAGTCAGTCAGAGAAAGACAATTATCATATGATCGTACTGATATGTGGAATTTGAGAAATAAGGCAGATGATCATAGGGGAAAGGAGGGAAAAATGAAACAAGATGAAACCGGAGAGGGAGACAAACCATAAGAGACTCAATCTCAGGAAACATACAGAGGGTTGCTGGAGTGGTGGGAGGTGGGAGGGATGGGGTGGCTGGGTGATGGACATTGGGGAGGGTATGTGCTATGGTGAGTGCTGTGAATTGTGTAAGACTGATGAATCACAGACCTGTACCCCTGAAACAAATAATACATTATATGTTAATAAAAAGAAAAAAAAAGAAATCCCCTTTTCCCTGTCCCCAACACTCCCTGTCCCCCTAAACCCTACCATCGCTAGGAAACCACTGATCTGCTTTCTGTAATTATAGATTAGTTTACATTTTCTAGAATTTTACATAAATGGAATCATATACTCTCTTTTCTTTGTTTTTTTTCACTCAACAATTACTGTGAGATTCATCCATGTTGTTGTGTGTATCAGTAATTCATTCCTGTTTATTGCTGCTTAATGTTTATTTGTATGAAAATACCAATGTTTATAAATTCACCTATTGATGAACATTGGATTATTTCTAGTTTTTGCTGCTACAAAGAAACCTTCTATAAACATTCACATACAAGTTTTTGTATGAATGTAAGTTTCATTTCTCAGATAGAAATATCCAACAGACCACTTGTTGGGTTGCATATTTAGTTTTTTTTTTTTAAGATTCTTTATTTGGGGGGGGCAGAGAGAGTCCCAAACAGACTCCGTGCTGAGTGCAGAGCCAGTCACAGGGCTTGATCTCGTGACCCTGAGATCACAACCTGAGCCAAAACCAAGAGTTGGACACCTAACTGACTGCACCACCCAGGCACCCTGCATATTTATTTTTATAAGTAACTGCTAAATTTTTTTTCCAGACTAGACGTGCCATCTTACACTGCCACCAGCAATGTATGAGGGATCAGGTTTCTCTGTACCCTTGCTGGTATGTGATGTTACCACTACTTTTTGTAAATCTGAGCTACTCTGGCAGATTTGTAGTGATATCACATTGTGGTTTTAATTTGCTTTACCTTGATGGCTAATGATGCTTAACATCTTTTTATGTGTTTACTTGCCATCTGTATATCTTCTTTGGTAGAAGGATGGGCATGTTTTTGTCCATTTTCTAATTGGATTTTTAAAATATTTGGTTTTGGGTGCCTGGGTGGCTCAGTTGGTTAAGCGACTGCCTTCAGCTCAGGTCATGATCCTGGAGTCCCAGGATCGAGTCCCACATCGGGCTCCCCACTCAGTGGGGAGTCTGCTTCTCCCTCTGACCCTCTCCCCTCTCATGCTCTCTCTCAAATAAATAAATAAAATCTTAAAAAAAAATATTTGGTTTTGGTGCACTTTTTATATTTTTAATACAATATTGTCAGATATCTCCAAACACAGTTATATTGGGAGTTAGGGTTTCAATATATCAATTTTGTAGAACTACCTTATGATCCAGGACTTGCACCACTGGGTATTTACCCCCAAAGACAAAAACTCTAATTTAAAGGGCTCCATGCACATCTGTGTTTTTTGCAGCATTATTTACAATAACCAAATTATGGAAGCAACCCAAGTGCTTATCGATAGATGAATGGATAAAGAAATAAAGAAGATGTGGTATATATATAGCACACACACATATACTGGAATATTATTCAGCCATAAAAAAAATGATATCTTGCCATTTGCAACAACGTGGATGGAGCTAGAGAGTATTGTGCTAAGTGAAATAAGTCAGAGAAAGACAAATACCATATGATTTCACTCATATGTGGAATTTAAGAAACAAAACAAATGAGCAAAGAAAAAAAAAAAGAGAGAGAGACAAACCAAGAAACAGATTCTGAACTATAGAGAACAAACTGGTGGTTAGCAGAGGGGAGGTGGATGGGGGGATGAGTGAAATAGGTGATGGGGATTAAGAGTACCCTTACCATGATGATCACTGAGTCATGTATAGAATTGTTGAATCACTGTATTGTACACCTGTAACTAATATAACACTGTATGTTAACTATGCTGCAATTAAAAAAATTAATAAAGAAAGGTATCAGTTTTGGAGGGACACAATTCAGTCTGTAGCAATGCTCAAATTCACTACTCATCAGAGAAACACAAATTAAAGCAATAAGGAGCTATCACTTCTCACTCATCAAATTGACAGGAATTCATAGGATTGATGATATCGTGTGCTGCCAAGAAGGCAAAGAGTGATTCTTTCATACACTGGGGCTGGGAGTGTGATTTGATGAAGCCTTTGCAGAAGTCATCGTGGTGTTAGCCATTGAAGCGTCCAAAGCCCTTTATGCTTCAACCCTGCAATCCCACTTCTTGTACTCTATCCTAGAGAAGTACTTGCTCATGTGAACAGAGAAGTATGCTCATGGATTTCTTTGCAGAATTGTTTGTGGCAGCCAAAAGATAGGAATAATCTTTAGATCAACAGGAAGGTCCTGATAGTAAAATTGGCAATCCCTGATGTAGCCCACCAGGCAGTTATTTTAAAAAGGGAGAGAAGGGGATGCCTGGGTGGCTCAGTTGGTTAAGTGTCTGCCTTTGGCTCAGGTCATGATTCCAGGGTCCTGGGATCAAGCCCTGCATCAGGCTCCTTTGCTCAGCGGGGAGCCTGTTTCTCCCTCTGTCTCTGCTCATGCTCTCTCTCTCACAAATAAATAAATAGAATCTTAAAAAAAAAAAAAGGAGAGAAGGTTAGGGTAGGGGTTATCTTTTGTGGGTAAGTGACGGAAGAGGGCACAGAGGTCTTCTAGTCTGTGTCTTATTTCAGGAGCAGGTTACATAGATGTGTGTTTTGTGAAAGTTTGTGGAAGTTCATTGGTATACACATAAGAGTTGTACACTTATGCCTTTCAATAAAAACATTTTTAAAATTAGAGACCCAGTGTACTCTTTTTTTTTTTTTTTTTTAAAGATTTTATTTATTTATTTGAGAGAGAGCGAGTACATGAGAGGGGGGAGGGTCAGAGGGAGAAGCAGACTCCCTGCCGAGCAGGGAGCCCGATGCGGGACTCGATCCAGGGACTCCAGGATCATGACCTGAGCCGAAGGCAGTCGCTTAACCAACTGAGCCACCCAGGCGCCCGAGACCCAGTGTACTCTTGATTTAAATGAGACTCAGATTCTCAAACTCTTCATTTAAATAAGAAATCCAGTTCTATCATGGGTTATTGGAGAGTGTTTTTGAGTGGGGAAGTATTGTTTTTCTCTTTTGAATCCACACATCCACAGGTTTCATGCTAGTAATCTCCTTCTGATTTAACAAAGAAAATTCAAAAGTATGTCTTTCTTCCAGAAAATAAGGGTATCAGTTTAAGTATTGTCACAAGGATGATACAATAAATGAGTCATCAGAATTGAAGACTGTAAGAATCACAATAATAGGACATGGTAATAATGTCACAGTCTTAGTGTCCTAAAGTTTGTTAAGTTTTCAAGGGTCAGAAATAAAATTTGCCAAGTTAGTTCATGGTGTAGAAAAATTTGCTCTCCTGCAGCTGCTTATTCTAGTGATACTCTCCTTGTCCTGCTCAGGATATCCTTATCCTCCCAGGACACAGAAGGGCCTGCAGGTTCATTCCAGGGGCTGGAATCCCATGAGCTATCATTGAAGGAGGAAAGGCAGGTATAAGAACATGGGAATGTACCCTTTGGACCAGAAGAGGACAGAGGGAGATTATGCAGAAGTGGAACACAAGGCATTCAGTGTTGAAGATCTTCAGTACTAACAGGGAAGGATAATCACTAGGTGCTTACCACCTAGTGGTAAGCAGAAAAACCGTGTGATGTCAATGTGTGTAGACGCAATGCACATAAAGGTAACTAGAAAGAGTTACGACAAAATATTGACAGCAAATACCTTCAAGAGGGGGAAAATGATATCTTGACCAGCCATGAGGTGAGCTCCTCCATACTCTTTGTATTACTTGATTCTTTATGAGGATGTATTTATGTGAATGTTGTGTAAATTAAAAATCCCAAATAAAGAAATAAACAGGTTTCAAGACCCAAGGGAAAAAGAGAATTGAAAAGTTACCTGACCTGGGGTGCCTGGGTGGGTCAGTTGGTTAAACGTCTGCCTTCGACTCAGGTCATGATCTCAGGGTCCTGGGATCGAGCCCTAAGTTGGGCTCCCTGCTGGCAGGGAACCTGCTTCTCTCTCTCCTCCCTGCTCATGCTCTCTCTCACTACCTCTCTCTCTCAAATAAATAAATAAAATCTTAAAAAAAAAAAAAAAAAAAAGTTACCTTACCTACTTGACCGTGGGGAATTCTGGAGAAATGGAAACAATTAGTGAAGAGCCACATAGATAACTGAGCAAATAAAACAAACAGTAGAGGAAGATGAGGATGAGCAGGAGGACGAGGGACAGGAGGGGCAGAATGTGGAGGAGAAGGCGATGGAGGAGAGGGAGAGGAAAAAGAAAAGGAAGAAAAATCTGAAGGATTGCAGGTAAATGGGTTCCTTGGCTGCTGAGTTAAAATATTAGTTCAGCGAGAGTATGTAATCAAAATCATGGCCCAATAATGGAGCAGACTTATACAGGCATAATGAAATGGAAAGCCTGTAATTTGAGTTAAAAATTGTGATCTTTAGTAGTGGGGAGAGAGAAGAGTGGGTAAAATTGTTAAATCTGCATGTTTCATTATAGTAATTCAACTGATGATGTTTCAAGATACAGGACTATAAATTTTGTTTGGTTTTATATTTACGTGGTGGTAAAAACCATATGAATGCCTGAGAGTGGAATACAGGTTCGGAGGAGTCAGAGAGCTAAAATGGAGAAGATTGCCTGGCTTTCAAAGTTTCCTAGCACAATGTGACTTTTTTGGACCTGGCTGTTCATGCTGACATCTGACTCCACATGGCTTTGCAGCTGAATGTGACAGGCCCAGCTTTCTGGGCTGGTCTGGGGAGGGACAGGGTTGACTGACCCTCTAGACCCACTAACACAGCAGACAACCCAGCATAATCCCCTCTCCAGATACACTCATAACATGGAGCATTGTCCCATAGGCACGTGTAATCCACACAGATACCCAGGATCATGGAGGAGACACAGCATCATGTCAGCTAAGATTAAGGTTAACTCTGGACTAAGGTTGTTTCCTTCACTCATTATTTCCTATAAACTGCCCAACAAGATGGGTCTGTCTGTTGGGCATGAATTTCAAGTAACAACCCCAGATGTCTGAGAAATGTAACTCTGCTTTCCTGCATCTTCACTGGTTAGGGTGGATTGAGTCATGGAATAGATAGACCAGACACATGATGGCGCAACACATATTTTCTGCTCAACCATGGGAGGTAGTTGGGGAAAGAGTGACTGTTCCTAGAGTAGTTCAGAGACCAAGGCTGTTGGGAGTTCTTCCTCTCTATGACATGTGGCCTTCAAATCACCATGTGTGTCACGTGGCCAGCAGCTAGGGGAGGAAGAGTATTGAAGAGAGTGCCCATGGGGTATTTAAAGACCAGGGTGGTTTGTGGCACACATCACTTCTGATCACATTCCATAGAGCCAAAGACAGTCTCATGGCCACACAGGGGAACCTAGGACATGTGGCTGAGTAGTGCTCCCAGGAAGAAAAATTTAGCTTTGTTAGAGTTAGCAGTCTTTTCCACAGCTACTCAACTTCTTTTTATTGTTAATCCCCATTCTCCTGGCTATGAAAACTTAATTCTGCTAAATCTAGGGTTTCTGGGTCCGAATTTGGGTTTGTTCATGAAGTTAAGGTACCAGTAAGAATCCCTGGGTGTTTGTTGTCCATGGTGTCAGCCTAGATTTCTGTTTTCCTTCATTCTGGATGGCTCCCGTGTTATCCCTGGCTCCCCTCTGATAGTCACTCCCACCCTGGCACTTGGCATTCCTGTAGCCTCCACCTCCTTTTCACCAAGCTGAGATATGGGCTATCCTACTTGGCTGTCTAAGGCCGTTTCTTCCTAGACCTCCACACCATGCAGCATATTTTCTTTGTGATCTTGGAGCCTCTGTAGGACTTATTTGTGAGGAGGTAATGCAAGTAGTATCTGGGATCTTTGACACCTCACCCCTTCCTGAGACACAGGCCTCAGGGACCTCCTTAGGGATATACTTGCATCTAATCTCTCTTTCTCCACTTCCCCTATTCCATGAATAGGGACCATTTACCTTTGACTGGGAGAGAGGTGGTCTTCATCAGCTCTTCCACTAAATCTATTGTTTATTTCTTGAAGTCTTTCCATTTTCCCCCTAACAGTTTGATTTTGGGATCTCAAAAGCTGGAGATTTCTGTTTTCCTAGAAAAAGCAGGGATAGGAAACACAGCCCCAGCAAAACACAGATGCTAGCTCAGAAACACACACACACATGCATACACATGAGAAGCCGGAACATTCCCTTCATTTTTATTGGTTTAAATAAATATTTTTCTGAAAGAGCAGCCCAGTATCAAGGAGCTAAGCACATCCAGGGCATGAAAGTGAGGACCCCCAAGGTGGATGAAGATGGTTCTGGAGGCCAAGAGGATGAAGTAGTATGATGTCCTTAGGCTAGTGGGTTGCTTGGATGTTGAGTTCCTTGGCTGATAGGTTTCTTGGCTAGAAGATGTCTCAGCTGTTGGTTTCTTGCATGGTGGCTGATTTGGCTGGTTAGTGTCTTGGTGGGTGGGTCCTATTTGGGGTGGACCCATGGACTACTTGGCCTGACCTTCACATAAATAGGACATAGACATAAATGATGCCTAAACCGATGAGTATGGCGAATACATCCAGCCAACCAGTTCGACCTGAGTTGATGTAAGCCTCTTCCCATTGGCTGTTCTTGTTGGCCTGCGAGGTCTGTAGGGACGGGAGCTTTAGATGTGGGCTCCTGAGTCCAGCCTTGTGACACCCTTGGGGAAGGGCTGGAGACCAATGGTCACTGAGGGGAAACCCCTACCCGGGTCCCAGGACGGAAGCAGGTGCAAGGGGCTGGTAAAGGGCAGGATGGGCCATGGCACAGGTATTGTTTTACCTTGTAACTGAAGAATACAGCTATTAATCCCAGGGGAGGGAAAAGAATTACAGCCAGGATGGTCAAACATTGGTAATTCGGGGCATAAAATGCCAGTTCTTCAGGTGTCTGTGTTTCCTCTGGCGGCTTCTCAGGGGCCCCTGCAGCGGGTGGGGCCCCTGCAGCGGGTGGGGCCCCTGCAGCGGGTGGGGGCCCTGCAGCGGGTGGGGCCCCTGCAGCGGGTGGGGCCCCTGCAGCGGGTGGAGCCCCTGCAGCCGGTGGAGCCCCTGCAGCCAGTGGGTCCCCTGCAGCGGGTGGGGCCTCTGCAGCCGGTGGGGCGCCTGCATCGGCTGGGGCGGGTTTTGGGGGCATGATCTTTCCACCCAAACAAAGACAGATCCCGAGTGTCTTGAAAACAGAGAGCCAAACCCACTATACCTCCCCTTGTTCTAACCCAAGACTCCAACGGTTAAAGGCACTTCTTCACAATGGAGAAACCAGCACCTCAAGTCCTGATTGGCTGTCTGCATAAGGGGGCGTGGTCCCACGATTCCCTCGTTCTCCAGGACTCTGAGCTTGGAGCCAGGTTCCATCCTCTATCAGGACATTGACTCCACCCGCCCTGATAGGGATTGGTGGGGAGCCATTGTAAGATCTGATCCTGGCTCCTCCTTGCTGCAGACCCCTATCTGCATGACTCACAGGAGGGCTGTACCAGAGTCGCCTCTCAGAGAATGGTGGGAGAGAGGAAGTAGACAAGCTCAGTAAGAAAACTAGGAGATTTACAATCAGGAAGGAAGGAAAAGGAATAATGTCAATAATAGATTGTAAAATATTGAACTAGAAAAGAATTCTTTAGTTCATACTGACCGAAAGAGAGAGAAAGAAGGTGAAAAATAGGAACGTCTTTTTTTTTTAAAGATTTTATTTATTTGACAGAGAGAGACACAGCGAGAGAGGGAACACAAGCAGGGGAGTGGGAGAGGGAGAAGCAGGCTCCCCACTGAGCAGAGAGCCCGATGCGGGGCTTGGTCCCAGGACCCTGGGATCGTGACCTGAGCCGAAGGCAGACACTTAACGACTGAGCCACCCAGGCACCCTAGAAGGTCTTCCTTAAAGTAGAATGCCGTCTAATAAGTGTAGATGGAATGATGGAAATGGGAAATCACCATGGTGGTAGGCAGAATTCTAAGATGGCCCCAAGAGTCCTGCTCCCTGGTGTACACACACCTTTTCCCTGTTACTCATTCAAGTATTAATCTATGTGCTGCTGTGGAGGGATTTGGTACTTGTAGTTAAGTTCCCCAATCAGTTAAATTTAAGACAGGGAAAATATCCTCCATGGGACAACTGTAATCCAGTGAGTTCTTAAAAGGGACTGGGTCTTACTGGCAAAAATGATTCAAGGCATGTGATGGAGTGCAGTCAAGGGAGATTCTCCATTGCTATCTTGAAGATGGAGGAGGCCACATGTCAAGGAATGCAGGCAGCCCCTAGCTGAAGTGGCTCCCAACTGACAGCCAGCAAGGAAACAGGACCTATTTTATATCTTTAAGAGCAAGGATCTGAATTCTGTCATAACCGTATTTGTTTGGAAGAGGATCCTAGCTCCAAATGAGAACACAGACTGGCCAACACGTACCTGGATTTTAGCCTTGTGAGATTCTGAGTGTTCTAGAGAACATAGACATTCTGATCTACAGAACTGTGAGTTAATAACTAAGTTTGAGGGCATTTGTTATGCATCATTAGAAAACTAGCAGCTATTTCAAGCACCATAGTAATTACTGACTCAGGGAAGAACTATCAATGGATGCTAATGCCACTGGGTTTTAGCTGATAGTTCCCTTTGCTGGTTGTTTTAGGGGAGTGGAGGATGTGAGGAGCCAATCTGTAGAGACTTGTAAGTGGGTAGGAGATGACACAGTGTAGTCCACAAATATAGATTCCAAGGTGATTTGTCAAGGACACAACTGTATTGAAGCACAGGCGTGGACCTAGAAGCACCAAGAACAGCAGAAAGGGACATACTCCAGGGGTCAGGAAAGTCTTCAGGCAATGTCTTTGTGTGCATAGTCTTTCAACCTCCGCTTGCCACAGAAGAATGGCCCTTGGGCCTGGAATACTTTCTGACCAAGAGCTAAAAAGCCCACACAGCCTTCAGGGTTCATCACCTCCTGTGGGAATATCTTTCTCTATTTCAGGCTCATTGTGTATTCCTTTGTTCCGCTTAAGTGCCTGTGCCCTGAGGCCCAACCCCAGCTTTTAGTATTTCAGACTCCATGAAGGAGGGATCAGGGTCTTTCTGCTGTGGTGCAAGAGGAGTTCATAAAGGCCAATTGCACCTGCTACCCAGACACCCACTGTTGGAGCTGATCCTGCTCTGTCTCTTCTTTATGTGAGTAAAAGTGTCTCATCCAGTGCTGGACTGTGTTGTATCTTCCTTGGCAACTCTGAGACCAAGATGCAGTGTGCAGAAGTGTTTGGACTTCTATTTCTAGTGGTTGGCATTGTGATGATCTTTGCTACCCTCCACATATTTAGAGCCCCTCCTTGTATTGGTAGCTAGTGCGTGGTGTTCTGCTTGACAGAATGAATAATTAGCTCAGAGCATTTTAAGGGACAAGGTGGATATTCCAGAGCAAAAAATATGAGGTGAGGGGAGACAGAACTCATGGTTGGGTGGGATGAAGAATGCAGATTGGTTTCTGGCAGGTCCCATGGATGGTGGGAACCTTGGATTGGGGGTAAGGTCCTCTTGACTAGTGAATCTTTTGTCTGAGGTGGCTTTGATATGGTACCTTGCCTGGGTTCTGTATTTCTGAGCTCAGGTATTCCTCATCAGGTGAATCCTTTGACTGCAGTGCTCTTTAGCTGGTGGGTCCCTTGGCTGGAGGGTCACCTAACAAACAAGAGACTGAATGAACATAGAAGGTGTATTTATGTGCATGTAATAGCAGATAAACTCAGGAAAAGCATTTGACCTGAATATGTCACTGCTGTGTGTTTCTTGATCTATTGGGAGATGATGATGGAAAGAATGTGTGGCTTTATAGAATGAATTGAGAGTACTATTCAGGATCTCCATTAAGGTAACAAAGCCGGGACATCTTCCACCTTCAGTGCTCATTTCTGGGCAGAAATAAATATAGGAGTGGGGAATGGGTTGTATATTCTGGAGGTTAGGTCTTGGGCAGTGGTGACAGTGCCCAGTCTTCATAGTGTTGACAACAGCTGGGATTCCCAAGGGGAAGGTTATGATGACTAAAGACAGTGGACAGATTTGATGAATATTCCCTCTACTGTGTATCTCTTGTTTCCTGTTCTTTTTCTTCTTTCATTCTCTCTTTTACTTTTTTAAAATTTATTTGGTCCTTCTTTCCATGCATAGAAGCTTTCTTGGCTTGAGTAGTTGGGTTTCAATTTCCAGAAAGTAAAGTATTTGGCCGAGTCCTTAGGTAGGAAGGGACAAGCTACCTCCTTCTGAGTCCTAGTCAGCTACAAGTCTGAAGACATCACTTGCTTTTCCATGATTGAGATAGTCAAGTTTTGCCCCTATCTTTAAACTCCAGACTGGTCCATCAAACAGACATGCTGACTACTCACCTAAGTATGCCTAGATAACCTGCTTTCTGGTTGGTTTTGTCTTCAGGGGGCAAGTCTGGAAAGGTGTGGGTCCCCAGGAAGCTTCCTCCAGCACCCTTGGTACCAGCTTCCCAGAGTGCCCCATGGCTCTGGGGAGTGGGAGAGGAAGGGAGATACCTGGGCCGGTGTTGGGAGAGAGCCAGGAAAAGTCTCTGCAAGGAGAGCATGGACAAACTTGTCAACACTTGAGATGTATCCTCTGGATTTAAGGGCAGGGAGGTGTTAATACCTTCGGTGAGGGCAATTTCAAAGGATCAGTGGGGCAGGTGCCATAATGTGGGACCCAAATGGTTTACAAGAAAAAGGGAGTGTAGGCAGAGTGTAGATAACACTTTCCAAGACTTTGGAGGTGAAAAAGAAAGGAGGGGCTGAGAAGAATGTGGGTTCTAATTTCTGGGGCACTAGGGGGTCAATGCCTGATTTCAGAGAGCCATGGATTGAGTATGAGGTGTGGAAGTAGAAATGATACAGACATTTGCTTCAAGAAGTTTGTTGATGAAGGGCCAAGAGAGGCAGGACTGGAATAGGAGCAGGGGAGTGAGAGTGAGATATATATATATATATATATATATATTTAAGATGGGCGAGACTTGGGCATATTCTACTGGATGGAGATGCTGAAAAGATAGTAGCATGGTCCCATGTTCTGGCTCTCCTTTTGTCTCTGAAATTATGGATGAACCCAAAAACAAAGTCAGATTCATAGTTTGAGGGGGTGGAGGGGTCACGGGAAGTGGGGTTTTTTTTTGGGTTTCGTTTTTGGTGGGAAAGATGAGATAGACAACGTTGCCAGTGAGAGAGAGGATGGAGATGTGGGAGAGATGGTTTAGTGGGGCTGAGGACATTCATTTGTTGGCCCTGTAGCCTCAATATCAAAACAGGACCTGAAACAAAGTAATTGCCCAATAAATGTGGACTGAATCAACATGCCTGGGCCTTGGAACCAGACTACGTAGGTTTGAATCTCTGCCATGCTACTAACTAGCTGTGTTGCCATGTGCAAGTCACTTAATCTCTCTGGGCATGTTTTCTCATCTTTAAAATAGGGATAATAATGGTTTCTCCCTCATTTAATTATGAGGATAAGTAAATCAATGTATGTAAAATGCCTGGCACATAGTGAGTATTATATAAGATGGTGATGGTGGTGGTGGTGGTGAAGGAGGAGAAGGGGAGGAGGTAGGCAGAGGAGGAGGGGGAGGAGAAGAAGAAGAATGGGTAGGATTCAGAGCATGTGGGAACCATCCCTCACCCTCTTCATGTCGGGAAGTAGGGATGGAATGTATGTGGATGCAGGCAAGATATTTATGAACCCTAGGCCTTAATCATAGACGGTTTCATTGCAAGGAAAAGACACCCCCAAAACTAGCTTAAGAAGGGAAACTTCTTGTAGGGTTACTGGGCCCTCTCAGAGGCATCTAAGGAGAGGATATTCAGTATAGCAGGCGTATCAGTCAGAGTTCAGTCAGGATGACAGACACCATAGGTATTTGCAACAGAGGGGATTTGAAACAGAGGGTTGGCCACACAGGGATAGGAATCCTGTTAAGAGCGAAAGGTAAAGACTAAGGTAACTCCACTCCTACTCCTAGAGCTGGGAGGACAAAACAAAGAGGTGGTATTACAGGACTTAGAGAAGGGGGAGCTGCGTGGCTGATGCTCAGATCTCTGAAGATAAGGTACATCCTAATGAGAAGGTATTAGGACCACAAGCGGGTGAAGCCCTACAGTTCCTCCAGTCTCCAGTGTGGGGCACTGCTGGCAGGTGAGGGTGCACAGGATAGCCCTTACTGACCGGCAGGGGAGCGTGACCCAACTAAACGCTGACGATGACTCTAAAACATCAGTGCTCAAACTCTTTGGTTTCAGGACCCCTTTCACTCTTAAATTTTTTGAGAACTCCCCAAAAGCTTTCACTTATGTGAGTTGTATCTATTGGTATTTTCTATATCGGGATTAAAGTTAGAAAAATTAAATATTTATTAATTTTGAAATAACAGTAAACAACCTTCGCATACTAATACAAATAACAGTGTTGTCATGAAAATCACTATATTTTCCAAAACATTTGTGAGTGGAGTGGCATTGTTTTACATTTTTGCAAATTTCTTTAATGTCTGGCTGAATAGAAGATAACTGGATTCTCATACCTGCTTCTGCACTCAGTCTGTTGCTGTGTATCACACATCATGTCGCTCTTGGAAAACTCTGTATACTCATAAGAAAATGAGAGTGAAAAAAGCAAATTAACATCTGTGTAAGGAAAACCCCAGTAATTCCTTCTGTTTGCCTTCTTTACCACTCACACAGAATACTCCCCTTCTGACACTTCTGATCACCAAATGTGTAGGGATTTTTCTGACAGCAAGCAATTCTGTGGCACTAGCTGGATGTCCAATAATTTAATTCTGACACTGTCTACCTGAACATAATGTCAGATCTCACAGGTTAAGGGCTCAATCCCTGAAGACTGCTACTTCTTTTCACATGCCGACTGCAAGTAGTAGGTACCCAGGTTACCCACAACTTCTGCCTGACTTGGCTACAAATTGGAGGTTCTTATGACCTCTTCCCCCTTAGGATCTCTGCATATAAAACTATACAACATGAGTGAAATATATTAGAGAAGACCTAAATACAAGGAAGGATTAGATCATGTTCATGGATTGGAGACCATATGGTAAAGATGTCAACTCTCCCAATTGATCTATAGAACCATTTTTTTTTTTTTTTTTTGGTGGACACTGTTAAGCTAATTCTAAAATGTATATGGAATTCCAAAGCCCTAAGAAGAGCCAAGGCAATCTTGAGGAAGAAAAACAAAGTTGGAAGACTTACAGTAACAAATAACCAGTCTTATTAGAATTTTATGTAACTAAAACAGTGTGGTATTGGTGTAAGGATAGACATGTTGGCTAATGCAACAGAGTCTAGAAACAGACCCACATATATGTGATCATTTGATTTATGGTAAAGGTGGCACTGTAGCTTAGTAGGTAGGGGATGTAATTTTCAATAAATGGTTCAGGGTGAATTGCATATCCATATGGAAATCATTTATTTTTTTAATTTTTAAAAAATATTTATTTGAGAAAGAGCACAAGCAGGGGGAGGGGCAGAGACAGAGGGAGAAGCAGGCTCCCTACTCGGGGTTCGATGTGGGGCTCGATCCCAGGACCCTGAGATGGGGCTCAATCCCAGGACCCTAAGATCATGACCTGAGCTGAAGGCAGATGCTTAACTGACTGAGCCCCCAGACACCCCTGGAAATAATTTAATCTAGACCCAACTTCACACTATCTACAGAAATAAATTCCAGAATGATCACAGATCCGAATGTGGAATATAAAACAGTTGAACTTCTAGAAGATAGCGTAGAAGACAATTTCATGGTTTCAGACAAAGCACAGATATCCTAAATAGGACACAAAACTAAACATGAGGAAAAGGTTGATAAATTGGACTACATTAAAATGAATAACTTCTATTCTTCTCAAAATGCCATTAAGAGAATAAAAAAGGTAAGTCACAGTATAGGAAAATAATACTGTGCTATTTATAAACGGCCAATGACTTATACCTTAAAAAACACGGAGAATATCTATACCTTAAAAACAGAAAGGTATTTGGGGTACCTGGCTGGCTCAGTCAGTGGAGCATGCGACTCTTAATCTCAGGGTCCTGAGTTCAAGCGCCACATTGGGCGTAGACCTTACTTAAAAAAGATATTCAACAATTAGACAAAAAACTCAAGTTTTTGAATGAGCAAAGGATTTCAATAGACATTTCTCCAAAGAAGATACACAAATGGCCAATAAGCACATGAAAAGATGTTCAACATTATCAGTCATTGGAGAAATGCAAATCAGAACCACAATGAGCTATCACTTCACAGCCACTAGGATGGCTATAATAATGCCTTTTTTTTTTTTTTAAGAAAAATAACAAGTGTAGGTAAGGATGTGGAAAAATTAGGACCCTTATTCATTGCTGGTGGGAATGTGAAATGGTGTAGCTGCTTCTTTTAAAATGTAGGTTTTAGGGGTGCCTGGGTGGCTCAGTCTGTTAAGCATCTGCCTTCAGCTCAAGTCATGATGCCGGGGTCCTGGGATAGAGCCCCACGTCGGGTTCCCTGCTGAGCAGGGAACCTGTTTCTCCTTCTCCCTCTGCCACTCCCCCTGCTTGTGCTCTCCATCAAATAAATAAATAAAATCTTTTAAAAATAAAAATGTAGGCTTTATTATTATTCAGGTATGGCAAAGCCAGCAGATCAGGGCATGACTGCCATTGAAAAGATAGATGGTTATTCATAGTTCCGAGGAGGAGGGGGCACACCACATCATGCAGGGCAACAGGAGAAGTGCCAAGGTCAGCCAGGAGACAGAGGAGGTGAGGGGAAAACATGGGCAAAAGCCTTTCTTGTCTTTTTGGCAGGGCAAGCAGGCTCAAGATTGACTTGTTTGAATAATTTCGGTGGGCTCTGGATGTAGAGGCTGTCTCTAGCCATCTGGTACCTGGCCCCGGGTGACTAGTGTGAGGGATAATGGTCTGGAGTGTAAAAGCCCTGTGAGAGCCCACTAAAGGGGGTGGTTTGGGATAGGCTCTGGATTGGTTGGTTTACATATGAAAGGCATGCTCCCAGGGGAGTCATTTGCGGTCTCCAGGAATTAGCTAGCTCTGGGAGAAGTTTTCCAGGGTCAGCAAGGCCCCAAGACGTCAAAGCATCAAAATAAAAAGACATGCTTAATACACTGCTGCAGAGAAGCAGTTTGGCAGTTCCTTAAACTAAACATAGAGTTATCAGATGAACCAGCAATTGCATCCTAGGTATATACCCAGGAGAAATGAAAACAAAGCATTCGTATCAGTATTATTCATAAGAGCCAAAAAGTGAAAACAACCCAAATGTCTATGAACACATTAATGGGTAAACAAAATGTGGTATTATCCATATGATGGAATATTACTCAGCCATAAAAAGGAATGAAGTATTGTTCTGTGTTATAATATGAATGAACCTTGAAAACATGCTAAGTGAAAGGAGTCAGACACACAAGACCACGTAGTACATGACTGCATTGACATGAAATGTCCAGAACAGACAAATCCATAAAAACAGAAAGTGGATTAGCATTTGCCAGGGGGTGGGGGCAGAAATGAGAATGACTACTAATAGTTATGAGGTTCCTTTCTGGGGTGATGAAAATGTTCTGGAATTAAACAGTGGTGATGGCTGCACAATCTTGTGAATATACTAAAATGCACTGAATTATCCATTTCAAAATGGTGAATTTTATGGTATGTGAATTGTATCAGTACATACATACATAACCCAAAAAGGTAGACAACATAATTACAAAATGGGCAAAAGAGTAGAACAGCTGATATACAAAAGAAAATATAGGAGCGCTTGGCTGGCTCAGTTGGTAGAGCCAATTGATCTCGGGGTTGTAAGTTCGAGCCCCATGTTGGGTATAGAGATTGCTTAAAATTAAAAAAAAAAAATCTTTTAAAAAAGCAAGAATATAGAAGCTTCAGTTCCACTAAGAGGGCTAAGCCCCATTCCTCCCAGGTCTTCCCCCTCTGACGTCTAAAATCCCTGGACATTACCCAACAAATAAGGATAGGAAGACTCTGAAAGGGGTACTAGAGGAAGAGGACAGCCTAGTGATGTCAGAAATGGAAGAACCATACAGTGTTGAGTCTCCTGGGTTTATTCCTCCCCATATATCTTGCACAGGATGCCTCCGACCCAGAACTGCCAACAAGAACAGACATAAAGAGCACCAAAGAAAAGCTGTTTCCCGTAGCCAAAGGACAGAGTAAAGGGGGGCCTACCAACAGGAAATGTTTTGGGCAATACCTGCACTACTCCAGCCAAACACCAACAGAAGATACCCCTCCCCCCCAACACACACACTCAATTCCCCATGGTTTTATTGGAGCTGAGTGGGGAACCTTCCATCCCTCACCTGGCCCAAGCAGATGACAACACCCTGATTGTCCAGCAGGGGCAGTATCTGTGGGCCCAAGCAGGGAGATGCTATCACATTCCCCCACCTAGGAGGCAATGAGAAGTAGGCTTGCACCACTAAGATTTAACTTCCTCCTCACTCCTCTGTCAGCAGGGCTAGTGAAGAGCTGAGACTTCACGGGTACAAATTTCCAGTTAGAAGGTAAATAAGTTCTGGGGATCTAATGTACAACATAGTGATTATATATTATATATTATATTATATATTATATTATCTCTCTATCTCTCTATTATGTACTTGAAAGTTGCTGAAAGAGTGGATCTTAACTGTTCTCATCACAAAAAAACATAGTAATTATGTGACATAATGAAGGTGTCAGCCTTTGGCTCATGTTATGATCTCGGAGTCCTGTGATCGAGTCCCCGCATCGGGCTCCCTGCTCAGGGGGATGTTATCCTTAAATACCTGACCTCAACACCGAGGTCATTAAAAACAAGTGAGAAACTCTCACAGACCAGAGGAGGCCTAGGAGTCATGACAGTTAAGTGCAAAGTAGAGTATGATAACAGAGCAAATATGTACAAGGTGTACAAATCAGTATCTCCCCAAAACATGATTCTGCTAAATATGTGTCTTTCTCAGCTCATACTCTTAATTTAATATGCAAAAATGCTGCTTCAGTGAATTAAAAACAATAACCTTTTTTTAGAATTGTACAAAAGGAGGGGGCACCTGGGTGGCTCAGCTGTTAGGCGTCTGTCTTCGGCTCGGGTCATGGTCCTGGGGTCGTGGGATCGAGCCCTGCTCCCTGCTCAGCGGGAAGCCTGATTCTCCCTCCCCCACTCCCCCTGCTTGTGTTCCCTCTCTCGCTGTGTCTCTCTCTGTCAAATAAATAAATAAAATCTTAAAAAAAAAAGGAATTGTACAAAAGAATATATACTTATGTCTATGCTAAAAACCACTGTAAAAACACGGATACCCAGTGACCGTCAAGATTGAAAGAATCAATCTTGATTGATTGAACACACAAAAATTAAAAGCGTTTGTTAAAAGATATGAGATCAGATGACAAAATACATTATGCTGAAATCAGGAACATCTTGGTGCAAATAGATTACAACTATTTATGCTATCTATCAGTATGGGAAAATCTGTTGAATAGGTAGAAAGGTTTAGTAAAGTTCCATAATTTAAAAAACATGTCTGTATATAAAGGCTCTACACTTAATAGAAGGTCGAGTCCTTTGCTTATAATAAATGAAAGTTACTTTGAAAATATGTTGGATGGACAGCAAGAGATATGAACAGATGTGCCAAATTTGAATATAAACAAAAAAGAAAAGTAAAAAAATGGAAATGTATTAATCACTAGAGAGTATCAATTATTATAAGAAAAGTGTTCATCACTTTTATAATGTAATTATATAATCAATTAATACAAATTAAGTAGATTATAGACATCCTAGTTTTACACTGAACTGGGGATATGAAAAATTTAAAAAAGTGCCTTAATTTTTTAAAAAGATTTTATTTATTTGAGAGTGTGTGTGCAGGAGCGGGAGGAGGGGTAGAGGGACAAGCAGACTCCCCTCTGAGCACAGAGCCCAGCCCGGGGCTTGATCCCAGAATCCTGGGCTCATGACCTGAACCAAAGGCAGACGCATAACCAACTAAGCCACCCAGTTGCCCCAGTGTCTTAAGATTTTAAATTTTTACCCACAGAAAAGTTAATCTGCTGCTGAGTTGGATCTTCTGGTGCTTCAAGCACTGTGGAAATTTAATCTGAAATAGTTGTAAGCAGTATGGCATATCAGTAACTTGTCTTATCAGTGTCAGGTTTGGATCTTCTAAACCTGATGCACAAATTTTGCTTAGTACAATCTTATCCAAATTTGAAAGTGAACTTGATAGTTGTTTGTTTGTTTGTTTGTTTTTTTACAATACAGTGATGTCTTATAAAAGCAGTTTCAGGGGGCGCCTGGATGGCTCAGTCAGTTAAGCGTCTGCCTTTGGCTCAGGTCATGATCTCGGGGTCCTGGGATCGAGCCCCGCATCAGGCTCCCTGCTCAGCTAGGAGTCTGCTTCTCCCTCTCCCTTTGCCCCTCCCCCTGCTTGTGGTCTCTCACTTGCTCTGTCTCTCAAGTAAATAAGTAAAATCTTTAAGAAAAATTTTAAAAAGGGGCACCTGGGTGGCTCAGTCGTTAAGCATCTGCCTTCGGCTCTGGTCATGATCCCAGAGTCCTTGGATCGCATCATCGGGCTTCCTGCTCAGCGGGGAGCCTGCTTCTCCCACTCCCACTCCCCCTGCTTGTGTTCTCTCTCACGCTGTGTCTCTCTCTGTCAAATAAATAAATAAAATCTTTAAAAAAAAAAAAGAAAAATTAAAAAAAGATGTTTCAGTAAGCTGAAATTATTTTAAAATTATTTAGGTTATTTATTTATTCAAGAGAAATTGTCAATATGGCAATTCTCTCAGTTGAAAGCAAGATAAAGAAATTTTGAAAATATTATCGATGAGTTTGCTTTCATTAAAGCTAAGAAATTAAAACTGTAACAAATTAGTTATGAGTATAAGTAAAATATGTAAACTTAAAAATAATTATATGAGTTTTAATATAACTACTTTTCTTTTTTAAAATATATTTTTAACTACTTTCATATTTTCAAAAAAAACTAACCGGTTAAAAACAGGTATATAATAGGGTGCACATTTTTCCTTTTGTCCCTGGCTCCAATGGCCAGGCAAGACTGCTTCTGGGGGCTTTAGTTTGGGGTGAAGCGAGTCAGAGGAGAAAGGGTAGAGCTGAGGTTTGTGAGATCTGCAGGGGCCTGGTGATACAGGGCTGTATAGGGTAGGGGAAGAAGTGTGTCCTAGTGACTCTTAAGACCCCAGGATAAGAGTTGAGAGGACTTTGCTTTTCCTGGGGTGGGCACTGGACCTACACCAAAGTTGGTTGAGCAGGGGCAGGAGAGGGACCCAGATTAGCCAGAAAGTGGACAGACCATAGTCAGCCATGCCTTATCTCAGAGAATGCTCCTATGGAGTTTGGAAGTGGGGGCACCTCCCTGACACCTGCCCTGCTCACGCCTAGACCCAGCTTCTGCTTTGTGAGGGTTTGAGGTTCCTGGCAAATGAGGAACCTACTGCCTCCCACTTTTCATTCTGTTCAGGGCAGCCAGAGCTTCTCCACAATCTAAATCACAACTCATCTCTCCCAGATTTACAGCCTCTAGGAGGTTCCCGTGGCTATTAGGATCAAATCCAAACCCTCACTCCGATGTCCAAACCCTGCATAGTCTGCTTTCTACCCTCCTCACATCCTCCCCTCTTGACTCCCCCACTCCAACCACAGAGCTCTTGTTCCTGCTCCCGGAACACACAAACCTCACTCCCACCTCAGGACCTTTGCGCTCACTGTCCCCTTGCCTGGAACTCTTTCATTTCCCCCAGATGTGCTCTTGGCTAGCTCATCCTGCACATCTGAGCTCAAATGGCGCCTCCCTCTTCTGTCAGGCCTCCCTCCTTCCTTCTAACTATTACCATCATAGTCACTGGCCCATTCTGAAGAACTCTGGGCTATTTGGCTGTTTATCTTCCATCTCCCCCATAAATTAACTCCAAAAGAACCATGGCCTTGTTTGCTTTGGTCACCACTGTTCCCTGGTGACTGAGCACAGGGCCTGACACACAGTAGGCTCCTAATTAAAATATGTTTAATAAATTCATAAATCCTGTCCTCTGGATGCATGGAACCAATCAGAGGTTCAATCACGAATATACCTGCCAGTGAGTGAGACCCACATATTTTACACGTTGAATCAATCAGGAGTTCAAGCTGGAGGATAAATGCAAATAAAGCTCCACCCAATTCTTTCAGCAGAAGAGGTTTTCCTAGGTGCCAGCCTCATCTTCAAGGGAACGAAGAAGAAATCTGAACTAAACACTTGGGACTCCACCCTTTCTATTTTAACAGCCAATCACATCGAGGAAACAAAGGGCAAAGGGAATATTGTTGAGCACAGAGACCACGCCCCATAACGTCATTCCCCCCATGGCAACTTCCAGGCCCTAGTTCATTAGGTTAAGGGGAACGCTGTTGAGAAAGAGTGGGAAAGTTAAGATCAGGGTAGGATCATGTGTGGACAGAGAGGGGGTGAGGAGGGAAGAGAGCTGGTTAGAGGATAAAGGAAGGGGACTGGTAGGGCACCAGGGTCAAATTAATGGAGGACAGAGAGGGGGTTAATGGGGGAATGGGAGAGGGTTATAGGAGGACTGGGAGAGTTTATAGGGGACACACTGCAGGTTAAATGGGGGAGCTTATGTAGAGGGGTAAAGAGTAGTGGGGATGGGGTGTTACAAGGATTCAGTGTCATCATAGTGGCAAAAGGCAAGGTCATAAGGAGACAAGAAAAAATTAAGGGAAGACAGGATTTAAACGAGGACAGAGAAAATTAATTGGGGACAGAAACTGTTATGGAGAACAGAGAGAGGGCCTTTAGGTGTCAGGAAGGGTTGTGGGGGACAGGAAAAATAAATCAAGAAGGGAGGGAAATCAGGCAACTCAAATTGCATTCTAGATAGAGGACAGTGAGGAGACATACTGGGACAGTGAGGTGGTGTGGGGGCCAGGCTGCCCCACCTTGGGGTGGTGTCACCTTTCAGGGCTCCTCTGACCTGCAGAGTTGGTTCAGCCTGGTCTCCATTCACTGAGGTCTCTGCTGTCCGTTCTTCTGGCCACTGTGCTGAGACCCTTTCCCTGGCTGTGGTCATCTTCAATCTGCTGCTCTCTAGGCCCTCTAGGTCATGCCACAGAACCCTGGTGGTGAGATGTCCCTGGATCCCTGGGCTTGGTACCCTTGGTATACCCAAATTGACCATAGATGCATGGGTTTATTTCTATCTCAATTCTCCTGCAGTGATCTATATGTCTATCCTTATTTTTTTTTTTTTTAAGATTTTATTTATTTATTTGACAGAGAGATACATAGCGAGAGAGGGAACACAAGCACGGGGAGTGGGAGAGGGAGAAGCAGGCTTCCCACTGAGCAGGGAACCTGATGCAGGGCTCAATCCCAGGACCCTGGGATCATGACCTGAGCTGAAGGCAGACACTTAACGTCTGAGCCACTCAGGCGCCCCTATATGTCTATCCTTATGCCAGTGCCATACTCTTTGTGATTACTGTAGCTTTGATCAAAGCTTTGAAATCAGGAAATAAGAGTCCTCCAACTTTGTTGTTCATTTTCAAGATTGTTTTGGTTATTCGTGGTCCCCTGCAGTTCCATATGATTTTTAGAATCAGTTTGTCCATTTCTACAAATAAGGTAGTTGAGGGGCCCCTGGGTGGCTCAGTCTGTTAAGTGTCTGCCTTTGGCTCAGGTCATTATCCCAGGGTCCTTGGATCAAGTCCCACATCGGGCTCCTCACTCGGTGGGGATTCTGCTTCTCCGTCTGCCCTTCCCCCCACTTGTGCACTCTCTCTCTCAAATAAATAAAATCTTTAAAAAAGTTAAAAAAAAAAGAAGGCAGTTGAAATTTTGGTGGAGATTGCATTGAATCTGTAGAACAATTTGGAGAGTATTAGCATCTGAAAAATTAAGCCTTCCAATCAATGAACACAAGATATCTCAATTATTTTAAGTCTTCTTCAATTTCTTTAAAAGATGTTTTGTAGTTTTTAGGGTACAAGTCTTGTACCACCTTTGATTAAATTTATTTCTAAGTATTTTATTCTTTTTGATGCTTTTGTAAATGGGATTGTTTTCTTAATCTCATTTTCAGATTGTTCACTGTTAGGGTACTAAAATACAATTGATATTTATATGTTGATCTTAGTATCCTGCAACTTCGCTAAAATCATTTATTAGCTATTGCAGTTTTTGTGTGTGTGTGTGTATTCTTTAGAATTTTCTAGGCAGGGACGCCTGGGTGGCTCTGTCGGTTAAGTGTCTGCCTTCGGCTCAGGTCATGATCCCAGGGTCCTGGGATTGAGTCCCGCATCGGGCTCCTTGTTCAGCAGGGAGCTTGCTTCTCCCCCTGCCTGTGCTCTCAATCTCTCTCTCTCTCTCTGGCAAATAAATAAATAAAATCTTAAAAAAAAAAAAAGAATTTTCTACACATAGGATCATGTCATCTGTGAACAGAAATTGTTTAGATTCCTCCTTTCCTATTTGGATGATTTTGTTTCTTTTACTTGCCAAATTGCCGTAGCTAGAACTTTCAGTACAGTGTTGAACAGAAGTGGTGGGAGCAGATGTCCTTGTCTTGTTCCTGATCTTAGTGGGGAGGCATCAAGTCTTTTATCATTAAGGATGGTGTTAGCTGTGGGGTTTCCCTACATGCCCTTTATCATAGGTTGAGCTAGTTTCCTTCTATTTCTAACATCCTGAGTGTTTTGTTTTGTTTTTTTTAATCATGGAGGGGTGTTCAATTTTGTGAAACACTTTTTCTGTATCAGTTGAGATAATCCTGTTTTCTCTATTACCTTGATTGAGTTTTGTATGTTAAACCACCTTGCATTCCCGGGATGAATCCCACTTGCCCATGGGGTATAATCCCTTTAACATGCTGCTGGATTTGGTTGGCTAGTATTTTGTTGAGGATTTTTGCATTTATATTCATAGGGGATATTGGTCTCTTTTTCATTTCTCCTGATGTCTCTGTATGGTTTGATATCAGGGTAACATTGACCTCATAGACTAAGTTAGGAAGTATTCTGTCCTCTTCTCTTTTTTGGAAGAGTTTGGAAAGGATTCATTTTAATTCTTTAAACATTGATAGAATTCACCAGTGAAGCTCTCTGGGCCTGGGATTTTCTCTGTTGGAAGTTTTTGTTGTTGTCCTTTGGTTTGGTTTGGTTTGAAACTGATTTAATCTCTACTTGTTATTGGTTAATTCAGAATGTCCGTTTCTTCATGAGTCAGTTTTGGTAGTTTATGGCTTTCCAGGAATTTGTGCATTTCATTTAGGTTATCTAATTTGTTGGCATATAATTGTCCATAGTATTCTCTTATAATCCTTTTTATTTCTGTAAGGTTGGTGGTGATGTCCTCACTTTTGAAAGTATTTCTGATTTTAGTAATTTGAGTTTTCTCTCTTTTTTCCTTGGTCAGACTAGCTTAAAGTTTGCCAATTTTGTTGTTCTTTTCAAAGAACTACTTTTGTTCATTGATTTTCTGTTTATTCTGTATTATTTATTTCCACTCCAATTTTTAGTATTTCTTTCCCTCTGCTTGCTTTGGGTTAAGTTTTGTCTTCTTTTTATAATTTCTTAAGACGGAGGGTTAGGTTGTTGATTTGAGATCTTTCTTCATTTTTAATGTAGGAATTTACAGCTATAAATTTCCCTATGAGCACTGCTTTTAC
This sequence comes from Phoca vitulina, assembly GCF_004348235.1. NCBI lineage: Eukaryota > Metazoa > Chordata > Mammalia > Carnivora > Phocidae > Phoca > Phoca vitulina. The sequence continues at coordinate 5,906,368 of NW_022589761.1, read as the reverse complement.
CATATGCCCTAAATTTTGGCATGTTGTGTTTTTGTTTTCATTCACATAAAAGCATTTTCTAATTTCCCTTTGATTTCTTCTTTGACTCATTGGTTGTTTAGGAGTGTGTTGTTTAATTTCCACATATTCAAATTTTTCAGATTTTCTTCTCTTACTGATTTCTAGTTTCATTCCATTGTGGTTGGAGAACATACTTTATATTATTTTACTGTTTTTATATATATTTGGACTTGTTTTGATCTAACATTTGATCTGTCCTAGAGGCTGTTCCATGTGCACTGTTTCCATTTTTGCAATTGAGGTGTTAGAATATCCCACTATTATTTTTGGGCTGTCTCTTTTCCCTTCACTTTTGTTTTTGCCTTATATATTTTGGGACTCTGTGGTTAGGGGAATATATGTTTATGACTGGTGTATCTTTGATGGATTGTCTCTTTTATCATTATATATAATGTTCTTTTTTATCTCTTAATAATTTTTGTTTTAGGGTCTATTTTTCTGATATTAGGATAGTGACTCCAGCTCTCTTTTGGTTACATTTGTATGGAATATATTTTCCCATCCTTTCACTTTCAACCTATTTATGTCTTTGGCTCTAAAGTGTAGACAGTATATAGTTGGAGCATGTTCTTTTTTTTAAAAAAATTTTATTTATTTATTTATTTCGAGAGCATGAGCAGGGGGAGGGGCAGAGGGAGAGAGAATCTCAAGCAGACTCCCTCCCACCATCACTTTCTCTCCCCCCCTTCTCTAAAAAAAAAAAAGGATTAATAAATTAGGGAAGTTTTTTGGCCATCATTTCTTCAAATATTCTTCCCTCACTTTTCTTTCTCTCCTCTCCTTCTGAGACTCCTGTTGTGCATATATGGATACATTTGGGGTCCCACAGGTGTCTTAGGCTCTGTTCATTTTTCTTCATAATTTTCTCTTTCTGCTCTTCAGCTAGGTAATCTCAAGGGATCTAGTTCAAGTTCAAGTTCACTGATTACTTCTTCTGTTTGTTCAATTCTGCTTCTGCATCTTTCTACTGAATTTTTCATTTTGGATAATGTATTCTTTAACTCCCAAACTTCTATTTGGTTCCTTTTTATGATTTCTCTGTATTGATATTGTATATTTCACATTCTCATGGTTTCCTATAGTTCTTTGAGTATATTTTAAATAGTTGATTTAAAAATCTGTAGCTGATAAATCTAATGTCTGAGCTCCTCAGGGACGTGTCTATTTCTTTCTTTCTTTCTTTCTTTCTTTCTTTCTTTCTTTCTTTCTTTCTTTCTTTCTTTCTTTCTTTCTAGAGAGTGAGAGCATGTGTGCATGCATGTACAATGTGGGGAAGAGGGCAGAGGGAGAGGGAGAGAGAGAATCTTAAGCAGGCTTCTCGCCAGTGTGGAGCCCAGCACAGGGCTTGATCTTACGACCCTGAGATCATGACCTGAGTGGAAATCAAGAGTCAGATGCTTAACCAGCTGAGTTACCCAGGCTCCCCATATTAATTAATTAATTTTTAAAAAAGATTTATTTATTTTAGAGAGCACACACATGTATGTGCTCAGGGAGGAGGAGGGGCAGAAGGAGAGGGAGAGAAAAACCCAAGGAGATTTGGGAAAAACCCAAGCAGAGAAAAACCCATGCAGGGCGTGATCTCAAGACACTGAGATCATGACCTGAGCCGGAACCAAGAGTCGGCTACTTAACCGACTGAGCCACCCAGGCGCTCCTATTAATTTATTTTTTGTTTGTACTTGAGCCTTACTTTCTTGTGTGTTTGATCATTTTTTCTTGAAAACCAGATGTTTTGGATATCATGATGTGACAAATCTTGAAATCAAATTCTCCCCTTTCCCATGGTTTGTTGTTGCGGCTTATTGTAATGTTGTTTAGTGACTTTTCTGCACTAATTTTTGAAAAGTGTATTCTTTGTTGTGTGTGGCCTCTGAAGTCTTTATTCTATTAGCATAGTAGTCAGCTAATTATTTGACAGAGATTTCTTAAATACCTGAAGGCAAAATCAGAAATCTCCCAGTCTTTGCAGATGAGCTCTAGGTGTGTGGGGTGCATGCCCTCAACACTCAGGCAGGTAGTTTACAACTCTGCCTTCACCATCACTACTGCTTATACAGCCCTAAAGGTCAGCCAGAGTTGAGAACTGAGGGTCTTCTCAGGTCTTTTCTGAGCATGCATCTAACCCTGGACAAACACATGGACTTCTAGATTCCCAGGAATCTATGGGAGCTTTTCTACGCCCTTATTTCCCAAGCATCTCATTCCCCAACTTTTCCTCCAAAGCTCTTTGGTTTGTCCAAAGCTATTAGGGAAATGCATATTGAAATTTTGATGACATACCACACATACCTATTAGAATGGTTCAAGTAAAAAAGGCGACACCTCTAGTAGCTGCCTCATCCCTAGGATTGTTCTCAGTTAGAAGAAATAAAGGCAAACCTTTTGAGCTGGTCTTTCAGGGGGCCACCAAGACAGGTTAAAGCAAAAACCATGATTCTTTGAGAATGAATTCTGTATCTAGTACCTAAGTATAGGTACTAAGAACTTGTACTGGGAATGTGGGCTGTTGTCTTCAAGGCTACAACTGATGTGGGGAGTGGGAGATGGTTCCAGGATAAGTTAAAACACCACAAAGCTCTCTTACTGACACTGGTGGGTTTTTTTTTCTCTTGATTAAGCATTTGCCTGGTTGCTGTAAATCCTTGATTCTGATAAAGTTGATTTTGACAGTTTTTGTTAGTTTATCCACTGCTTTCATGGAGGGATGGGATTTTGAAGTTCCTTACTCTGTCATTTTCATGGACATCACTCTTAGTATATAACCTTTTGAGAGTGGCTTCTCTCCCTCAGCCTAATGACTTTGAGATGTATCCAAGTTGTTGAGTGTATCACCAGTCTGTTACACTTAATTTCTGAGTAATATTCCAATGTATTGGTCTATGCAATTTGTTTATCCACCCCCTCATTGAGGGACATTTGAATTGTTTCCATTTTTGAAGATTGTGAATAGAGTATTTGTAAATATTCTCATAAAACTTTGTGTGAACATGTTTCCATTTATCTAGGGTAAATACCCAGAAGTGGGGTTGCTGGGTCAATAGGATAAATGTGTGGTTTAACTTTATAAGAAGCTTCCAATCTGTTTTTACAGAACCCTATACCATTTTTTCATTCCCACCAGCAATGAATGAAGGTTCCAGGTCTTCATGTCTTCACGAGCACTTGATATAGTTAGCCTTTTTTACTTGAACCATTCTAATAGGTATGTGTGGTATGTCATCAAAATTTTAATATGCATTTCCCTAATAGCTAATGATTTTGAATATTTTTTTCTGTGCTTATTTGATGTTCTTATAGTCTCTTTAGTGAAGGATCTGTTCAAATCTTTTGTTCATTTTTAAATTGCATTATTGGTTTTCTTCCTGTAATTCTGATACAAGTCCTTTTTCAGATATGTGATTTGTAAACATTTTTCTCCAGGCTGTTACTTGTCTTTTCAGTTTTTTTTTTCTTTTGCAGAGCAAATATGTTCAATTTCAACAACAGCCAGTTTCAAATTTGTCCTCTTATGACTGTGTTTTTGGTGTCACATCTAAGAACTCTGTATCCAACCTTGGTCATGAGGATTTCCTTCTGTGTTTTCAAAAGTCTTATTATCATGTTTGTGTGTGTGGATTTCTTTAGGTTTATCCTATTTGGGATTCACTGAGCTTTTTAAATCTATAAGTTTATGTCTTTCACCAAACTTGGGAAGTTTACAGCCATTATTGTTTCTTTCTTCCTTCTTCTTCTTCTTCTTCTTTTTTTTTTTTTCCTATAGCATTCTTTCTCCCCTCCTGAAACTGTGATGACATGAATGTCAGACTTTTTGAAATTGTCCTACAGGTCTCTGGGGCTCTGTTAATTTTTCTTAATCTATTTTTCTCTATTGTCCAAACTGGATAATGTCTTTTTTTTTTTTTAAAGATTTTATTTTATTTATTTGAGATGGAGAGAGAACATGAGCTGGGGGGAGAGGGGCAGAGGGAGAGGAAGAGGGAGAAGCAGGCTTCCCGCTGAGCAGGGAGCCCGATGTGGGACTCAATCCCAGGACCCTGGGATCATGATATGAGCTAAAGGCAGACAGACGCTTAACTGACTGAGCCACCTAGGTGCCCCCAAACTGGATAATTTCTGTTTAACTGCCTTCACGTTTACTGATTCTTTCCTCTGTCATCTCTATTGACTATTGAGTTCATCTAGTGATTTTTAAAAAAATTTCAGCTATTGTGGTGCCTGGGCGGCTCAGTCAGTTAAGTGTCTACCTTCGGCTCAGGTCATGATCCCACGGTCCTGGGTACCAAATCCTGCAATGGGCTCCATGCTCAGTGGGGAGTCTGCTTCTCCCTCTACCTTTCTCCCCTGCTCATGATCTATCTTTCTCACTCTCTCTCAAATAAGTAAATAAAATCTTTTTAAAAAATATCAGTTATTGTATTTTTCAGTTCTAAAATTTCTGTTTGGTTATTTTTATAGACTTTCTGCCTTTCCTTTTATTTCAAGATTGTTCACCCTTATTTTTTGGAGCATGGTTATATGGCTATTATAAAATCTGTCTGATAATTCTAACATCTGGGTCTCTTGGGATTAATGTGTGTTGAATATCTTTTTCCTTGATAATTTGTTAGACTTTCCTAGTTTTTTCTGTGTAGAGTAATCTTGGATTGTATTCTGGACATTTTGTTTATATTACATGGATTTTTTTGTTTGTTTTAACAGTAGATCCAATTAGATACATTCTTCCAAGTTCAGATCTGTTTTTTGTGGGTTGTGGTTCCAATGCAAGCTCAGCTTTTAGAGCTTTTACAGTGCTATGTAATCTTGCCTCATGTGTTCACCACCTAGGGGTGAGATTTAAATAGCACTGAGACCTGGCAGTGGCTTACCCCATAGCTCCATTCTCAAGGCCTTTGGTACATTAATACCAGATATGTGGTGATGGATGCACAACTCTATGACTATAACAGCAGCCACTGAATTGTATACAGCCACACCTCATTTTATTGCACTTTGTAGATATCATGTTTTTTACAAACTGAAGGTTTGCGGCACCTTGTATCAAGCAAGTCTATCCACTCCATTTTTCCAACAGCACATGCTCACGTCATGTCTCTGTGTTACATTTTGGTAATCCTCAAAATATTTCAAACTTTTTCATTACTATTATATTTGTCACAGTAATTTGTGATCAGTGATCTTTGATGCTTCTATTGTAATTGCTTTTGGGGGGCCACAAACTGTGCCCATGTAAGAGGGCAAACTTAATGGATACGTATTTGTGTGTGTTGACTGCTCTATCAACCAGCAGCTGTTCCCCCGCCTATCTCCCTCTCCTCCATCTTCCCTATGTCCTGGGACACCACAGTATTGAAATTGGTTCAGTTAATAACCCTACAATGGCTTCTAAGTGTTCAAGTGAAATGGCTTTTAAATCAAAAGCTAGAAATGATTAAGCTCAGTGAGAAAGGCATGTTGAAAGATGAGATAGGCCAAAAGCTAGACCTCTTGTGCCAAACAGTCAAGCTGTGAATGCAAAGGAAATATTCTGGAAGGGAATTAAAAATGCTACTCCAGTGAACACACAAATGATCAGAAAGTGAAACAGCCTTATTGCTGATATGGAAAAAATTTTAGTGATCTGGATAGGAGATAAAACCAGCCACAACATTCCCTTAAGCCAAAACCTAATCCAGAGCAAGGCACTTACTTTCTTCAACTCTATGAAGGCTGAGAGAGGTGGAGAAGCTACAAAAGAAAAGTCTGAAGCTAGAAGAGGTTGGCTCATGAGGTTTAAGGAGAGAAGCCATCTCCATGACATAAAAAAAACCAAAAAACAAAAAAAACCCCTGCAAGGTGAAGCAAGTGCTGATGTCGAAGCTGCAGCAAGTTCCCCAGAAGATCTAGCTAAGATAATTTGTGAAGGTGGCTATACTTAAGCAACAGATTTTCATTGTAGGTGAAACAGCCTTCTATTGGAAGAAGATGCCATCTAGGACTTTCTAGCTAGAAAGGAAAATTCAATGCCTGGCTTCAAAGCACAGGCTGACTCTCTTGCTAGGGGCTAATGCAGCTGGTGACTTTAAGTGGAAATCAATGGTGATTTACCATCCCCTCAAATCCTGGGGCCCTTAAGGATGATGCTAAATCTACTCTGCCTGGACTCTCAAATGAAACAAAAAGCTGAGATGACAGCATATCTATTTACAACATGGTCTATAGAATATTTTAGGCCCACTGTTGAAACCTACTGCTCAGAAAAACAAGATTCCTGTCAAAATATTACTTCCCACGGACAAGGCACCTGGTCAACCAAGAGCTCTGATGGAGATAGACAATGAGATTCATGTTGTTTTCACACCTGATGCTAACAACATCCATTCTGCAGCCCATGGATTAAGGAGTCATTGTGACTTTCAGGTTTCATTTAAGAACTATATTTTATAAGGCTATGGCTGCCATAGATAGTGGTTCCTCTGATGGATCTGGGCAAAATAAATTGAAAACCTTTTGGAAAGGATCCACTGTTCTATACATCATTCTGACTCATGACAAGAAGTAAAAATATCAACATAAATAGGATTTAGGAAGAATCTGATTCCAACACTCATGGATGACTTTGAGGGGTTCAGGAGTTCAGTGGAGGAAGTCACTGCAGATGTGGTGGAAACAGCAAGAGAACTCGAATTAGAAGTGGAGCCTGAGCATGGGACTGAATTGCTGCGATCTCATGATCAGACTGAAGGGATGAGGAGCTGCTTCTTATGAATGAGCAAAGAAAGTGGCTTCTTGAGATGGAATCTACTCCTGGTGAAGATGCTATGAAGACTGTTGAAATGACAACAAAGGATTTAGACTATGACATAGACTTAGTTGATAAAGTGGCAGCAGAATTTGAGAAGACTGACTCCAATTCTTTTTAAAAAATTTTTTTTGAAAGATTTTATTTATTTATTTGTCAGAGAGAGAAAGAGGAATCACACAAGCAGGGAGGGTGGCAAGCAGAGGGAGAAGCAGACTCTCCGCTAAGCAGGAGCCCCATGTGATACTCGATCCCAGGACTCTGGGATCAAGGCCTGAGCTGAAGGCAGATGCTTAACCAACTGAGCCACCCAGGCACCCTGAGGACTGACTCCAATTCTCAAGGAAGTTCTTCTGTGGGTAAAATGCTATCAATCAGAATCATATACTACAGAGAAATCATTCATGAAAGGAAGAGTCAATTGATGTAATAAACTTCAGTTTGTCTTATTTTAAGAAATTGCCAGGGGCGCCTGGGTGGCTCAGTTGTTAAGCATCTGCCTTGGGCTCAGGTCATGATCCCAGGGTCCTGGGATCGAGCCCCGCGTCAGCCTGCTTCTCCCTCTCCCGCTCCCCCTGCTTGTGTTCCTTCTCTCGCTGTGTCTCTCTCTGTCAAATAAATAAATAAAGTCTTAAAAAAAAAAAAAGAAATTGCCAGTTATGCCAACCTTCAGCAGCCACCACCCTGATTAGTCAGCAGCCATGGACATGGAGACAAGGTTCTCCACCAGCAAAAGGATTATGACTTGCTGAAAGCTCACATGATGGTAGCATTCTTTAGCCAAAAAGTATCTTTAAAATTTAAGCCATAAAGTATCTTAAAGTTAAGATGTGTGCCTCATTATTTCAGACATAATGCTTCTGCACACTAAATAGACTACATTATAGTGTAAACATAACTTTCATATGCTCTGGGAAACCAAAAAATTCATTTGAATTGCTTTATTGTGATATTGACTTTATTGTAGTGGTCTGGAACCCAACCTGCAATATCTCCAAGGGTTATGACTAATTTATGAGAATGTCCCTTAGTTTGCAAATAGAAATTTTTCTAAGTCTCCTATTTGTTTACTTCTGATTTTTTTTTGGTATGATTTAAGGAACTCTACATTTTGGAATTTCTATTTGTAGCCAGGTTCTTGATGAATTTTGTAAATATTTCTTTGATATAACTAGAGAAGGTGCAGTAACTACTTTAGGGTGTAATTTTCTATAATTGTACTTACTCGTTAAATTATTCAAATCCTATATATATATATATTTTGCATTCTTTTTCTACTTCATTTTCAGATTTTCTAAGAGGCATATTTAGATCTCACACTAAGGTTGTGGTTTTATACATTTCTCCTTGTATTTCTAGTGGCTTTATTAAAATTTCTTGTTTGTGGCTTTCATTTTCACAATGTAGCTGATATGTAGTTTACTACATAAATATTTTTGACAGTTATGTCTTCTTTTGTGCATAGCGCACATCCCCTCTTCCTTCTCATTTTAGTTATTCCTTGGAGCCCTTGGTTCTCCAAATCGTTTCATTTCTTTATTTGGATGTTTTCCCTCTTTCTCTCTCATGGGCTGTGGATTCCAGGAGAGCTGTGATCTTGTCTGCCTTGGTCACCACATGGTCCTCAGAGCCCAGTGTGGGCCTCGTGTACAGTAGGCTCCTTGTAGGACTATCAGTAAATTTGCCCATTGCACTTAGATCCAGTCTAGAAATGAGACCCACACGCTATATGTTGAACGAATCAGGAGTTCAAACTGGGGGCAACAACAAAAAGTGTAAGGGGCTAACCCAGTCCCCTTGTTCATTGAATTTATTAAGAGGTCAGGAAGAAAAGGGAGTGACTAAGTAGCCCCCCTTACACACACTGAACCAATCAGAAGCTGGGTCTGAGCACTTGAGACACTCTAACCTGAGCCCCTAATCTTGATGAAGTGGTGGCCCACGCCCCATGACACAAATCACTTGGACAGCCTCAGGAACTGAGAAGCCAAGGGAAGTCCTAGGGCCATTAACTAGGTTTGAGATGGGATAATCAGAAAAGAGCGGTGAGTTTAAGTGTATGTGGGTGGAGTGGGATGAGGAGAGTTTAGAAGAGGAAAGTGAAGCAGTTGGAGGGAGACATGGAAGGGTGTAATGGGGGTACAGAGAGGAATTATGAGAGGACAGAAAAAGGTTGAATTTTGTCATAGGGCCAGTAAGGCTATTATCAGGAACATGGAGGTATAGTGGCTTCTGGCTTGGGGCAGTGTCCGTTTTCAGTGCCTTTCTAGGCAGAGGGGTTGGTTCAGCTGATCTTCATTTCTTGGGAATTTAGATGTTCCCTGTCCGGGACCATTTCCTGTCTGCAGATTCTGCCCACCCAGCGTCTCCTCCTCACATTGACAGCGTCAATGGCTACTATGACTGAGTCCAGGAACCTAGAGTTCAAGGCCACACCAATGCAGCCAGTCATCCTGATGTCCTTGAATCCCCCAGAAAAGGATTATTTGTTTCTCTCCATCATTTCCTTCTTCTTCGTCATTCTGCTGGCAATCCCGGCCCTCTTCTTCTCCCTCAAGGTGGGTACGATCTGGCTACCACCAATTCCCATTGCTCCCATATATGCCTCCTCCTTCACTCCCTATCCCCCTATTGCTCCCCAGGGACCTCTTCATGTTCCTCCTGGGAATTTGCTCCCTCCTTCAACATCTAGATGCCCTTGTTCCTTCCCAGGATCCCCTTCACTGCTCCCCTTCCTTTTTCCACTGGGGGACTGAACCCTGCCCTTACCTCCCTCATACCACCATTCCTGGTCTTGCACTCCCCACTCCCCCCTGGGATGTCCCTCTCCATTTCCCTCCTCCCTTGGAAACACTCCCACCAGCTTGCTTTCATCCCCGCAGACCCGGCAAGCCAACTTTCATGGGAATCAGAGGAAAGCACAGATCAATTCCAGACTGGCCCTGGGCTTCAGCATCTCAAGCATCCTGGTAGGCTCCCTTATGATCATTTGCTCCATTGTGGTTGGAGTCCTGAAACGTAAAGTATGAGATCATATTGAAAGCTCACTTCCCTCAAAGAGTCATGAACTGCACCTTCTGGAGCCTTTGAATTTGGACATCAATAATTTACCTGTACTGGAGGAAGTCTCCCCTCCATTAGCATTTGTTAAGAGCAATAAAGTTTATGAGGAGGCTTCTGCTTTCTGCTCATATGCACATGTGTTCACGTGCTTTTGTGCATCTACTTCGCTGAGTACCACGGGGCTTATCCATATATTCAGTGAACATTTATTGGGCAATCACTATTGTGTGCCAGGCACTGTTTCAGACCTTAGTGATTCAGTGCTGATTCAGATAAATGAGGTATTTGCCTCTATAAAACTTACAGTGTATTAAGAGGACACAGAAAAAAGTAAAATGTAAAGCAACAAGGTAGTTGTAGGTCAGCACTGTCTAATAGAACTTTCAGCAATGATAGAAATGTTCTGTAAGCCATTCTATCCAATATGGTATTTACTAGCCACATGTGACTACTGAGTGAGCACTTGGAATGTGGCTAGTGCAACTGAAGAACTCAATTTTTTATTTAATTATAATTAATTTAAATTTGCCACAAGAGGTGAGTGGCTACTGTCCTGGACAGCACAATTCTAGTGGTGGTCAACATTATGGAAAAAAAAACAGGATGAAATTGGGGGAGCAGGAAGAGGGACTTATGACAGAGTGGCTCAGGAAAGCCCTATGGGGGACCCAATATCTGAACTGTGACCTGAAGTGAAGAGAGCCACAGAAACATCTGGAAGAGAGTTGTAAGCAGAGCAGTAAGTGCAAAAACTCAGGCAGGAAGGAGCCTGGCTTGTCCCAGGAAGAGAAAGATTAGTGGGACTGGAGTGAGCAATGAGACTACTACAAAGTAAGGTCAGAGGATGGGCAGGAGGCAATTCACAGCATGGAAGGTCACAGGAAGAAGGTTGGATTTTTAAATATGAAGTGAAGTCCTTAGAGGTATTAAACAGGGAGAACACAAATTTGCTTTTAAAAGACTGAGTTTGATGTCTAAATTGAATGTAAAAGGTCTCTAAGTGGGTTCTGATACTAATTCCAATTATGTATGGAAGCAATTCTTGGACATCAGCTGGGTGTCCTACAATTCAACTCACTTCTGACACTATCTGCCCAGAGATAGAATCAGACTCCATAGGTTAAGGGCTCAGTCCTGCAAGGGTGCCCCCTCTCCCAGAGGTCAGATGCAAGCCTAGGTTTTTACTTGTACTTCTGACCCACTGGCTGAAAATCAGAGCCTCCTACAACGTCTTTGGGTTTGATTGCTTGGTGGCTCACAGAACTCAGAGAAACAATTTACCTACTAATAAAAAAGCCAGATTGCTGGTTTATTATAAAGGGATAAAACTCAGGGACACCCGGATGGAAGAGCTGTATAGGACAAGGTATGGTGAAAGACTGTGGATCTTCCATACCCTCTCTGAGCGTGCCACATTTCCTGAATCTCTATGTGTTCATCAACCCGGAAGCTCTCTGACCTTGCCCTTTTGGGTTTTTATGGAGGCTTTATGACAGTCATGATTTGACTTTGGCTTTTGGTGATTGGTTCAACCTCCAGCCCCTCTCCCCTCCCTGGAGTTTGGGGGGAGGTACTGAAGTTCGAACTCTCTACACACAGATTGTTTCCCTCCAACCAGCCCCCATCCTTAGGTCACCTAAGGGCTTTCCAAAAGTCACCTTATGAACATAACAAAAGCCACCTTGATTGCTTTTATCATAGGAAACTCCAGGGGTTTTAGGAGCTCAGTGCCAGGAATGGATGGAAGACCAAGATTTTTCTTATTATAAATCACAATATAATATCACAGTCTCCTTCCATAATAGCTAGGGGGGAAAAGGAGAAACAAAAAATTCGTATCTTTTAAAGACAGCAAACAGCTGTGGATGCAAAGAAGTCTAAAGGAACTGCATTCCAGAACTAAGGAACTCTTCTTGCTTAAGTTGTGTGAAAATTAATAAAGGAAACTTCATTTATTTTATTTATTTATTTATTTATTTATTAAGATTTTAATTTATTTGACAGAGAGAAAGACAGCCAGAGAGGGAGCACAAGCAGGGGGAGTGGGCAGAGGGAAAAGCAGGCTTCCCGCGGAGCAGGGAGCCTGATGCAGGGCTCGATCCCAGGACACTGGGATCATGACCTGAGCCAAAGGCAGATGCTTATGACTGAGCCACCCAGGCGCCCCAGGAAACTTCATTTAAAATGGAGTCAGGGGCGCCTGGGTGGCTCAGTCGGTGAAGCATCTGTGCCTTCGGCTCAGGTCATGATCCCAGGGGTCCTGGGATCAAGTCCGGCATCGGGCTCCCTGCTCAGTGGCGAGCCTGCTTCTCCCTCTACCTGCCTCTCCCCATGCTTGTGCTCTCTCTGACAAATAAATAAAATCTTAAATAAAAAAATAAACACAACTGATTTTAAATAATTTAATAAATAAGTAAAATGGAGTTAGGAGGCCAGAAGGGGTAGCTCTCATGCCCTACTTCTTGTTATCAATTGTCCTTGTCAATTGCAGACCCCACAGGAAAAGCGGTACCTTGGAAATCAATACTACCTTAGCTACTACTTGACTATCAGGGCAGGAAGAAGAAAAGTTTCCTCCTCCCCTGGCAACAGCCCTGCCAATGAGAGACTCACAACTTAGCCAATGAAAAGGCACTGTACTTAGAACTCCGAAGGACCGTTTGTTTTTAACAGCCCCCCCGCCCCAATTTTCCTCTTTTCTCTGTAAAAGAGCTTTCCTCTCCTCTGTTCTCCAGACTTGCATATGGTTTTGTCATAGCTTGCTTGTCCTGAATTACAATTCTCTGTTATTCCCGAATTAACCCATTTTTGCTGGTAAAATAACTGACGGGTTGGCAAGAATGACTGGTTAAAAGTCACATTCCTGGGAGAGGCTGAAACTGCAATCAGGTTAGGTATTAAGTCCTGATTTGCTGATGCGGGGCTTAGAACAAGTGACTCCATTTAGGGTTTATGGTTTCTTTCTTAACAAGACAAAGGTACCAATTCAATACAGTGGAGACAGGATAGTCTTGTCCATTAATGCTAAGGAAACTGTATTATCAATATAGGAAGAAATTAATCTTGAACCCTTCCTTATTTCATGTCTTATTATTTTTTTTCATAATCTCAACCTAGAACTGTATTGTCCAGGATGGTGGCCACAAGATTAATTCAGGATGGATCCTAGACCTAAATAAGAAAGCTAAAGCTATCAAGTTTCTATGAGAAAACATAAAAGAGTATATTCATAACCTTTGGATAGGTAGACAAAAATTTCTTAAACAGGACACAAAAAACCTAAGCATAATATTTAAAAATGATCATTGGATTTTACAAATTTTAGAACTTCTTCTTATGAAAAGACCACGAGGAAAGTGAAAAGGCAAGTCACAAATTGAAAAACAAAATGATATAAGATAAAAACAGGCCATCCATTTTTTTCTCCAATGGGAAAGATGTGAATGTGAATTTCAGAAAATATAATTTCCACACGGCCATAGCATCTGCAAGGTGCTTAACATCCTTAGTCATTAGGGAAATGCAAATTAAAACTGCAGTGGGATACAATTATATACCCAAAGAATGGCTAAAAGTAAAAAGACTGATGTTATCAAATGTGGGCAAGAATGTAGGAATCCCGGTCACCTGGGTGGCTCAGTTGGTTAAGTGTCTGCCTTCCGATAGGGTCATGATCCCAGGGTCCTGGGATCTGGTCCTGCATCGGGCTCCCTGCTCAGTGGGGAGCCTGCTTCTCCCTCTCCCTCTGCCACTCCCCCTGCTTATACTCTCTCTCCGTGTCAGATAAATAAATAAAGAAAAGAAAAGAAAACCAAGGGGCTTAGCCTAGGATCTTGCCCTGGGTGGAAGCCACTGGTTCAGCACCTTCATTTTGTTCTCTTTTTGTGATTGGCTGACAGTGAACAGGGGGTCCTGGTTACTTCCACCATCCAGATTATGCTGCCCCCCCCCCCCCCCCCGCCACCACCGTTCTTCTTTACCTACTAGCTGACAGTGGATAAAGACCTTCTTACTTTCTTGATTGGGTTGGTCCAGCCTCACTTCTTGATTCTGCCTTTGTTATTGGCTGGCAGTTGGAAGAAACTTTGACCAAAGAAGTCCCATTCCGCCCCCCCCAACCCCCCATCTATGAATTTTGGCTCCTGGATTGGACGACTGCATCAAGAGTCCTATACCCCCTTGTTAACCTTAAAAATAAAACATTATTTTACCAGTGCAAATGGGTTATTCAGGAATAACAGAGAATTATGATTTGGGACATGCAAACTATGACAAAACCATAGGCAAGTCTGGCAAACAAAGGAGAGGACCCTTATTTTATGGAGAAGGAGGAGGAAGTTGGGAGGGGTTGTGTGTTTATTTTGAGAGAGAACCTGCGCCCCTGTGGTGGGGGTGAGGGGCAGAAGGAGAGGGAGAGAGAACATCTTAAGCAGGCTCCTCGCCCAAGGCGGAGCCCAATGCGGGGCTTGATCTCATAATCTTGAGATCATCATCTGAGCAGAAACCAAGAGTCCCACCCTTAAGGGACTGAGCCACCCAGCGCCCCTGGAGGGGTTGTTTTGAACCGGAGTCCATTGGAAAAAAAGCATGAGTCCAGGGTGATGGTGGTTTCTCATTGGCTGAGTTGTGTGTGTGTGTGTGTGTGTGTGTGTGTGTGAGATTTCTTGTGGGAGATGCAACGTACATTCTTTTCCCCTTGGCGCCG
>NW_022589761.1:5863361-5891749 GCF_004348235.1 Phoca vitulina | reverse complement strand
GATTTCTTGTGGGAGATGCAACGTACATTCTTTTCCCCTTGGCGCCGGTAGTTGATGATTCTTTCCTGTTGAGGCGTCTTTCGTTGGGGTCTGTAATTGACGCGTCTTCCTGTCATTAACCTGGAGCGGTTCAGCGGGAGAGCTCCCCCTTCTGGCCTACCTTTCACACCCTCGTCCTTGGCTTTTGAGCCCCGTTCTGAGCTTTTGCATGCGTCTCCATCCAAGGATACCTTTTCTAACTCCACTTTTCTCAAGCTTCTCTGCCAGAGGTGGGGAGTGGGGGAGTTGGCCTGCCCTAGCCATAATATGCGGCCCTGGAGGTCTCAGCGTTTGTATCTGTGAGAGTTTTGCCTTCAACTCGCCGATGGGTGCCCTCGTTCAGCAGCAAGTGAACCAGCTGCTGTGTGCTGGGCTCTGAGCTGGGCACTGGGGGCACTCAGGAATGCAAAACACTGCTGAACCCATCCTCCTTCTCGAAGCTCCCTTTTCCTTTACCTCCTGCCCCCCCCCCACCCCTTCCCGGTTCTTCCTATACCTTTCAGACTGTGCTTTTATCTTCTTTAACAGCAGTGGCTCCCCTCCTTGCTCTTCTCCCCACCCTTGCCAGAGGCTGTCTCACCTCCCCTAGCTCACTCTACTCTTTCTGCACTGGCAAGGCCCTCATCACAGTTCCCAATTCCAACTTCTTCCAGAAGTTCCAAGTCCCAGTTGTCCCATAGCTTCCTGGTCCCCCAATTCCTACACAGGCTATAGCCCTTCCGCAAACCTACCTCTTCTCCTGGGTCCCAACCCCGGGGAGCCCTCTACCCCAGGCCAGACACCTCCTGCCCCAGCCCATGTCCCCATAGGAGATCTCCTGAGCCTCCCTCCCCCAGCCTCCTCCCTGGGCTTCTAATCTCAGCTTCCCCCTTGAGTGTCCTCCACATGACAGCGGGGGCATCTTCCAGACTCAGTCCTGACCATGCCTGTCTTCTGATCAAACCTCAAATGCCTTCAGCTGCTCCTAGGCTAAAATCCTAACTCCTCCCCCTTGTCCACAAGGTCCCACACGAACTGACCCCTGCCTTCACGTTGTACCCTAACCCTCCCCTCACTAACCTTATCCAGATTCTCCACCACCGCTCCTTGCTGACCCTCACTATCACCCTGTTCCCAGCTCAGGGCCTTTGTTCTTCCCGTTCCTTCTCCCAGATTATTCCTGGCTGTCTCCTCATCCTTGAAGCCTCAGCTCAAGTGTTACTTCCTCAGAGCCCCTTCTCCGATACTGTAGTCTATCAGCTTCCTCCCCTCTGCCTCTCTCCTCAAGTACCCTGTTATTTTCCTTCATGTTCTTCTCATTTGCCAGTAAAGATTCATTTGTTATTGATTACTTCTGGACGCTGGAGTGTAAGCAGGACCATGACTGTTTTGTTCCCTGCAAATCTCAGGGCTTAACAGAAAGCTTGGCACATAGCAGATGCTCAATCAACATTCCGGAAATTATGGAACGGAGTATAGTCTTGATGGGAGGCCTCTTTGTGAAATGGTGTCTGGTGTGATTCTGTGTATTCACACAGGAGGAGTTTCTAGCCAGGCTGCTTGGGTTCAAATCCTGGCTCTGCCCCTTACTAGCTGTGTGACTTTAGGCAAGTTGTAGAACCTCTCTGGGCCTCAGTTTCTTCACAGTAAAATTGGGATAAATACAGTACCTTCCTCATAAGGTTGTTGTGAGCATGACATGAGCTCACACAAGTGACGCACTTAGGCCAGGGCTAAGGGCAGTGAAGTCTCAATGAGCATCACTGTTATCATGGGCTTCCTGTCATTGTGTCTTTTTGAGCCTGTCCCTCTACTTTAGGTTGGGCTAGTGTGTCTTTGGGGGACCAAGAGCATCATCCCAAGGCAGGACCACGTGTCCATGTCAGTATTTGTGGCTAGGATTGCTGCTGCATGCTGTGGAGTGTCTCAGGGACCCTGAGATTTATTTTAGTTCTTTCAACAAAAGCTTATTGAGTGTCTATTATTTGCTGTTTGACATCTCACAAAAAAAAAAAAAACAAAAAAAAACAACAGGCAAAAATCCCTGCCCTCATGGAGCTCACCTTCTGTCAGAGGGATTCGGAAAACACACAAGGAACCCAACAGATAAGAGCAATGACCCAGTACAGGAGAAAACAATGGGGACAGAGGTGCAGGGGGACCCCAGGTCACAGTTTTAATTCGGCCAGTCAAGGAGCTCACACTGGGAAGGCAACATTTGTGTAAAGACCTTGGAGGGAGAGAGGGAGCCATGCTGGTGTTGGGAGGAGAGCATTCCAAGAGGAGGGAAAGGGCACAGGCACAGTAGGGGACGGGAGGCTGTTTGCTGAGTCTGAGGCACCGCAGGGAGCCAGTGTGGCTGCAGCAGGAGGAGGGGAGGTCTGGGAGGCCCCACACTGGGGTTGGGTTTGGGCACCAGCGTGCAGACTTTGCTTTCAAGAGTCAGGTGGAGCTAAGGGAGGGTTCAGCCAGGAGAGCCCAGACCCCAGGGGTTCATAGGCTCCCTCTGGCTCTGGGTGGGGGGCAGACTGCTGGGGGGCAGGGACAGGAACAGGGAGACTGGGGAGGGACTGGGGAGAAGGCTGCTGTGATATCCAGGCAGGAAGGGATGGAGGTGGGAGCCAAGAAGGGAGAGATGCTTGGGTTCTGGATGTGATTTTAAGATCCCAGATGAGGACAGTCAGGCAAATTTCTTGAGGGTGGTTGACCTTTCCATATCTGGACAAACCTGGGAGAGGAGCAGAACACAGGAGACCGGGCTGGGGCCAGACCTTGCCCCTGACTCCTTGACCCACTGCCTGCTCCTGTACCAGCTTGAAAAGGAGGGAGAAGCAAGGTTCCTGCCTGCCCTGCCCCTCTCTTCAATCTTCCCGGGGCCTGGAGATGGCGGGGACAGGTGACCTGCCCAGGAGGCAAAGGGCATTGCTGAATCCACTATCTTATCGGAGAATCCAAACACAAACCAAAAGTCACGGTCACAATGAGTTCTTGCACTCAGCAAACATTCCCTGGGCTGGGTGATACAGGGCACACGGTGGCGACTGAGACATCCTGGATCCCATCCTCAGGGGTCCAGGGGGGCGATGAGACGTCATCACATGGTGACCACCCAGAGTGGCCAGGCTCGTGATGGAGGAACTATGGGTCAGAGGGGTCAAGGCAGGGATAGGGAAGCCTAGGGGCCTCTGGGAGCCCAGGGGAGGTACCTGACCCAGCTGGTACGTGGTCCAAGGAGGTTCCCTGGAGAAAGGGACATCTGTGCGAGAGCACGAAAGATGAGGACTAGCTGAGTGTGGGGAGGGCACAGGGTGAGTATTTATTTCAGGCAGAGGAAGCTTCACGGGCCAAGATCTTGAAATGATAGTTTTGATAAACAGAAGGGCTGCGTGGGCTTCATCCCAAAGCATGATGGGGGAAGGCACGGGGGAAGGAGGCACAGCCAGGGATCTGATCCTATCAGGCCTTGTAGGGCGCTGAGTCCCTAAAAGTGTGTGGTCATGATTCTAGGAGACTCTTGTTCAGATTCCCCTTAAAACCCGCTCAGTATTCGCCAGCCATTTAAAAGTCTGTCCTCTGCCCTCTCTTTCTCAGGAAAAAGAAAAATTCAATTCTGACCATTAGTTTTTTTTTTCTTCTTTTTAAGGTTTTATTTATTCATTTGAGAGAGAGAAAGAGAGAGCACGAGCAGGGCGGGGCGGGGGGGAGGGGCAGAGGGAGAGGGAGAAGCAGGCTCCCCTCGGGTTTGATCCCAGACCTTGAGATCCTGACCTGAGCAGAAGGCAGACACTTAACCGACTGAGCCAGCCAGGCGCCCCTGTGACAGTGTTTTGAATAGAAAATGAAGAGATCACGGAATAGCCCTCTGGTCATTCCTTAAGCCTCTGGGTATCCTCCAAACGTCCACCCATTCCAGACCACCTGAAGACTCAAAAATGGGGCCTGTCCTGCCTGGGAAGCTCCGAGGAGGGCGCACGACCTGAATCTGATCATGAGCTGTCAGCCGAGCCAAACTGAGGGGAATTCTGCAACACAACTGACTGATACTTTTCCAAAATTTCAAGGTCATGAAAGAGGAAAGAGTAAAGAAATGTCACAGATTGGAGGAGACCAAGGAGACATGACGGCTAAGTGCAAAGTGTGATCCCAGACCAAGAAAAGGACATGAGACGGAAAGTGGAAAGTTCAAATACATTCTCCAGATTAGTTCCTAATGTCCTATCAATGTGAATGTCCTGGATTTGACCACTGGACCGCGGTTATGTAAGAGAGTGTCCTTATTCACGGGAGACCCATGCCGACATATTCATGGAGAAACAAGCCTCCCATCTCCAACTCAAGTGGGTCAGCCTGAGCTTTGAAAAAAAGGATCTATTCTCTCTTTCATCTCTCTAGAAACCACAAATTGGGAAAATCATTCAATTTAGCTGAAGGTCAGGCAGGTCTTTGTTTTACTACCCCTATAACTTGTGGGTCTGAAATATTTAAAATAAACCACTGAAAATTAACATAATAAAACTAAGAAATGAAAAAAAGAGGTGGGGAACCACAGATGGGGCAGAGAATAGAGAAGGACAGTCCCTGGTTTTCACAGAGGTCTGCACATATGGAAGGTCGGCCACCTGCTGCCAGTGACGGTGTCTCAGTCTCCCCCTGTGACTTAGTTTGTGGAGTTCCCGAATCTGTGCAGACACAACCCCATATTTGCCCCAGGCTCTGGATGCTTGCAGGGGTAGAGGGCTAGTGGGCAGGGTGGAAGAGCTAGAGAGAGTCAGAGGCACCCGAGGAGCTCCCAATGACAGACTTCCCGAGGGCCTGCCCCATGTTCCAGGTTTGTTAGTGAATATTCCGCATCGGACAGTGTCTACTGACCATCTACAGTGTGTCTAGGGCACTGGTCCGGGTGCTGTGCATACAGCAGCAAACACAACCAAGTCTCAGTCTTCCTTCTAGTGTGGCAAGGTTGACACCAAACAAATGAAAATAAAATACAGTGTCAGGTTGGGACAAGGGTTGTAGGGGATGGGGCCTGATGGGGGTACGATAGTAGAAGTGAGGACTCTCTGAAGAGATAACATTTGAACTGAGACCTCACAGCGAGAAAGAGCCATGCGGATATCTAAAGAAGAGAGTACCAGGCAGAAGGAACTGCAAGTGCAAAGGCCCTGGGGCAGGAATGACCTTGACCTATAGGAAGTACAGCAAGAAGGCCAGTGTCCGTGGAACTGTAGTAGAGACTGAGCCAGGAGAGGTGAGCCAGGGCTAGGTCTTGCAGGAATGATTTTGGAATTTATTCTGAGGGAGAAGGGATGCCCCTGGATGGTTATAAGCAGGGGAGTGACGGGACACACGGTGTTTCACATGTGCGGCTCAGAGAGATGAGCGGACTCGTTGTAAGGGCAGACTCATTGTCGGTGTGACTTCACCCCACCTGCCTCCTCTCTGGGCTGGGATGACCAGCTGGGTGGCTGCAGGGAGGAGCTTGGGCTGCTCAGCAGCTTAGCCTTTCCCAGGTGACCTTCCCCAGGAGAGAAGGACGTCGCCCCGGCAATTATCTTATCGGACACGTCCACCCTGTGCGGCCCACGCAGGAGATATCAAGAACCCGCCATTCCAGCAGTCCAGCCCCTCACTGCTACCCACAGAGGTCCCTGCCTGGGGGACCTCACACCTGGCACCAATACCAAGATCGCGCCAGGAGCCTTGGACCCATCTTTTCCCCTACTTTGCACCTTCCTTTCCCCATCCGGGCAGGTTGGGGTGGAGATAGGAACCACAGAGCTGTGATGGCTACAGCTGGAGGCATGGGGCACCTCTGGGACCCTCCCTGAACTCCTCCAAGCCTCGGTTTCCCCCTGTGCACAACGGGAATGATAGTGCTGCCCACACGGGGTTTTGTTGTGGGGACCCCGGAGGTCACATGTGTGCAGCGCATACTTGCCGCGGCTGCTGAGAGGTCTGAGTTCTTTTGTCAGTGGCCCCACGGGAGAGCCAGGCTGTGGGATCAGACCTGGGCTGGAATCCTCCTCCCGACACTTAGTCATCACAACTTTATTTTTTTATAAAGATTTTATTTATTTATTTGCGAGAGAGAGAGGGAGCGAGCATGAGCGGGGGTGAGGAGGGGCAGAGGGAGAGGGAGAGAAGCAGACTCCCCGCTGAGCAGGGAGCCCGATGCGGGACTCGACCCCAGGATCCTGGGATCATGACCTGAGCCGAAGGCAGATGCTCAACAGACTGGGCCACCCAGGCATCCCAATCATCGCAGCTTTAGAGCAAGTCCTTGATCTCTCTGTGCCTCGGTCTCCTCATCTGTACAACGGGGGCTAATGAGAGAACATAACTTTCTAAAGGGCTGTTGTGAGGAGCTAAGGAAACATTCACACAAAGCTCCCTGGGCAGACCTGGGACACAGGAAGTCCTCCCTAAACAAAAGGGAGCCACTATTGTGAGCACCCTCCTGCTCCAGGAGTTGGACATGGGCAACGTGGCCTGGAAGAGGACACTGCAGCCCAGCTACCTGGTTCTGAGTCCCGACTCTTTTCCCATTGTAGCTTGGGGACAACAGGCGAGTGACTTACCCTCCCCGCGCCTCAGTTTCCCCATCACTATGGTAGGGGGAGGTAAGAATGGTCCTCGCCTCAAAGGGTTGTTGGGAGGTTCCATTAGTTAATACAGGAAAGCCCCCAGCCCAGTGCTTGGCACATAATGACCACCATGTTTGCTATTCTTGTTGTTGTTGTTGTTACTATGGACCTACTCAGTGGTCCCCTGATCTCAGTGGCAGGTGGAGATGGATCTGGGCAGGTTGGGGCAGCCCAGTAGGTAATGCCTGAGCTGCTTAGGCCTGGAGGTCACCCCAAGGAGCCCCGCAATCAGCTCTAATCGGGCCAATCTTGCTCCACCCCTCCCTCCCTGGGTATATCAGGGCTGGTCCAGACCCTAGACTCTGTCTCAGCAAAGGAGGGTGGCTGCACCGGGCACCATGGGGAAGGCAGTGAGTGGAGCCCCAAGTCAGGGGTCGGGGGGATGGAGGCTGGAGGGGTGTGGGATCTGATGCCTCCCCCCTCCTCCCATCCCCAGGAGAATTACGAGATGTACTCAGTAGAGCTGGGTCCTGGCCCTGGTGGGGACATGGCTGCCAAGATGAGCAAGAAGAAGGCGGACAAAGGAGGAGGCAAGAAGAAGGAGAAGCTGGAGAACATGAAGAAGGAGATGGAGATCGTGAGCATGGGGCTGGGGGGCTGGGTGGGGGCAGGAGCGTGGCCGGTGAGAGCTGGACAGTGAGTGTCCTGCTCCCCCCCCCCAGAACGACCACCAGCTGTCAGTGGCGGAGCTGGAACAGAAGTACCAGACCAGTGCGACCAAGGTGAGCTGGGCGCAGAGGGAGGGGTGCGTGCAGAGAAGGGGGGGAGAGTGACCGAGTAGGAGAAGCAGATAAAAAGAGGCAGAAAGAGACAGAGAGAGACAAAGCGATAAGAGAGAAACAGAGCAGAGACCACAGGGAGAGAGAGCCAGGCAGAAAGATGAGAGAGACACAGGGGAGGCTGGGGCGGGGGTGCGGGGGTGGGAAGGGGCCGGACAGAGGTGAGGACGGACACAGAAGTGAAGAGGAACAGGACAGACGGGGCAGGGTGGGGGGAGGAGACAGAAGAGCTACCCCCGTGAGCACCCACCCCGTCCCCCCCGTCCCCCCGTCCCCAGGGCCTGTCTGCCGGCCTAGCCGCCGAGCTGCTGCTACGGGACGGACCCAACGCTCTGCGGCCGCCGCGCGGCACCCCCGAGTACGTCAAGTTCGCCCGGCAGCTGGCGGGCGGGCTGCAGTGCCTCATGTGGGTGGCTGCTGCCATCTGCCTCATTGCCTTTGGCATCCAGGCCAGCGAGGGTGACCTCACCACCGACGACAATGTGAGTGGCAGATGCTGCTGGCGGGTATGGGACACAGGGACCGGGGGTGGGGGGGCGAGTAGAGGACATGGAGCATGGACTCAGGACGCGGGGGACACAGGATGGGGATACGGAGACGTGGAAATGCAGTCAAGACATGGGGTCATGCGGGGATGAAGGCCACTGGGATGTGGGGCAGCCCCAGTGACACAGGTCACAGGGGACCCGGAGAATGGGTCTCAGATATGGAGGACACAGGTGGGGATACAAGGACATAGAAATGCGATCCTTAAGATGGGAGACCAGGAAACAGAGGACATGGGACAGACCAAGGGCACAGGGGACATGGGACTCAGACATGGGACGCAAGGGCATAGGGACGTAGGGGACACAAGACTCAGGACACAGTGCCGAGAGACAGAACACAGACAAGGAAGCAGAGACAGAGACAGAGAATATTGAAATGCAGGACAAGAGGCCAGAACAAGGGACATGGGGACTTAGGGACATGTGGCATTGGACAGGGGTTTGAAAGCCACAGGACATGTGACACAGGATAGGGACTTAGAGGTACACAGACATGGGGAGACACTGGACATAGGGACTTGGAAATTGGCATATGATCGTGGAGCCCACAGAGTATGAAGTGTAAGATCGACAGCACACAAACATGGAAATGGGGACACGGCCTAGGGTGCCCAGAGGACGGCAAACAGATGATGGCAACACAGAATATGAAAGCACAGGGGGTACAGGGCGTGAGAACATGAGGAGACAAAGGCCAGTGACATGCAGAGCACAAGACTTGGAGGACACAGGAAAAGGCGCATCGTGCCATGCGGCACAAGCCGCAGGCTATGGGGACATGGGGAGGTAGGATCCGGGACCTAGAGAATATGGGACACAGAACACTGAGAATACAGGGAAGCTGAGTATGGGACATGAAGAACACAGGAACGGGGGCCCCAGGCCCCAGGGAATAGCGCATGTGGCTTTCTAGCAGAGCAGGGAAAACCCCAGCGGTGAGCCCAAGAACACCAGGGGACAGGGAGCAGGCGGGGGGGGGGGGGGGGGGGGGGGGGGGGGGGGGGGCTTGTGCAGAGACCTTCCTGCCTCTTCTTATCCACTCCCTTCCCACCTCCACCCAGCTGTACCTGGCCCTGGCCCTCATCGCTGTGGTCGTGGTCACCGGCTGCTTTGGCTACTACCAGGAGTTTAAGAGCACCAACATCATCGCCAGCTTCAAGAACCTGGTGCCCCAGGTGGGTCCTGCAGCCTGGTCACTTCAGTTCCGGGTCTGCACTCCCGGGGGGGAGGGGCACACAGGGAGGCTCCTGGGTCTGTGTGGGCCCTCCCACCAGGCCCAAGCTGCTCTGCACCCGTGGCCTCCGGCTCGCCCCTTAGGTTCTCAACCCTCCCCCTTTGCCCCTCCCCACGTTCCCCTGCACTCAGAGACCTCCACCCCCCCTCCCCCGCCCCACAGCAAGCAACTGTGATCCGGGATGGGGACAAGTTCCAGATCAACGCGGACCAGCTTGTGGTGGGCGACCTGGTGGAGATGAAAGGCGGGGACCGAGTGCCAGCCGACATCAGGATCCTCCAGGCGCAGGGCTGCAAGGTGGACAACTCGTCGCTGACCGGAGAGTCTGAGCCGCAGACCCGCTCGCCCGAGTGTACCCACGAGAGCCCCCTGGAGACCCGCAACATCGCCTTCTTCTCCACCATGTGCCTTGAGGGTCTGTGAGACCCCTGCCCGCCCACCCCCCCCAAGCCAACCCCGCTGCCTGCCCTGACCCTTTGGCCCGTACTGAGCCCCACTGCCGCACCCCCTTGGGTTCCCGCGGCGGGCACACCCCCACTGCCGCCCGCCCGGCCGGCCCTGAGGTGCCCTGTTGGCCCCGCTGGCAGGGACAGCCCAAGGCCTGGTGGTGAACACAGGTGACCGCACCATCATTGGGCGCATCGCGTCCCTGGCATCGGGAGTAGAAAACGAGAAGACGCCCATCGCTATTGAAATCGAGCATTTTGTGGACATCATCGCAGGCCTGGCCATCCTCTTCGGCGCTACATTTTTTGTGGTGGCCATGTGCATTGGCTACACCTTCCTTCGGGCCATGGTCTTCTTCATGGCCATCGTGGTAGCCTATGTGCCCGAGGGGCTGCTGGCCACTGTCACGGTGAGTGGGGGAGACGGAAGAGAGGTGCAGAGAGCTGGGAGGCTCGTCCATCTGTCTGTTTGTTCACCCAGGATTGCCTCCATCATCTCTGGCCGTCTCCACCCACTCACCTCCCCCCCCCCACGCACCTTCCCTCAGCCATCCTCCCTACCCCCCATCCCTCCACCTACCCATCCGTTCAGCAACCACTCACCGAGGCCACTCTGGGCCACACCGTATACTGAACGCTGAGGACTCACAGGTGAACAGGCCGCATCCTTGACCGGAGGAGGCTGAGGTCCAGCGTGGGCAGCCCTCAGCAGTCAGCACCCAGGGCAAGGCCAGCCCCAGGGGAGGCTCAGAGGATGTTTGTTTTCTCGGTGTGGTTGTGTTGATGAGAACTTACAGAACCTCCGCTCGGGCAGCTTAGTGAGGGGCCTGGCTATGTTCCTCTGGGCCGATTGGGGAGGCATCCCAGGTGGCAAGCACAGGCTGAGGCAAGAAAAGCATGGGTTTTGCGGAGGGATGCTCTGTGGTGGCTGGGGTCAAGGCTCCCTGCGCTTCTCACCCCTTCTGGCAGGTCTGCTTGTCCCTGACAGCCAAGCGGCTGGCCAGCAAGAACTGTGTCGTCAAGAACCTGGAAGCGGTGGAGACACTGGGCTCCACATCAGTGATCTGCTCTGACAAGACAGGGACCCTCACTCAGAACCGCATGACTGTGTCCCATCTCTGGTTCGACAACCACATCCACACGGCTGACACTACGGAGGACCAGTCAGGTGTGGGGGTGGGAGGAGACGGGGCTGGGGCAGGATCTGCTAGGTGGTAGACTTGGAAGGGAGCTCTGAGGTTACTGCAGGCAGCCTGGGGAGGGCTCTGCATGAATGGAGAAGGGGCTCCTTCCCGATAGGGGAGAGGGTCTATGAAGCTGCAGGTCTGCGAAGCGGCTTGGTATCGGGGGTCCTAGGAAACTCAATACTGCGTCTGGAGAGAAGGCTCCGTCCAGGGGTATGAGGAGAGGTTTGGGTCCCACCCAGGTCTGGGAGGGGACCCTGTCCTGAATCTAGAGGGAGGGGCTCGGTTCTGGTATGGGAGAGAGCTGCTCCGGGCCTGCGGCCCGCGCGGAGCCCCCTCCCGGCCCCAGCCCGGACGCCTGGCCTCCAGGGCAGACGTTTGACCAGTCTTCGGAGACCTGGCGGGCGCTATGCCGCGTGCTCACCCTGTGCAACCGCGCTGCCTTCAAGTCCGGCCAGGACGCGGTGCCGGTGCCCAAGGTGAGACCCCGGGGGACTCCGGGGGATCCCGGGAGCCTGGTGCAGACAGGTTCGCCCCTGACACCGGCCCCCGCTTCCAGCGCATAGTGATCGGGGACGCGTCCGAGACGGCGCTGCTCAAGTTCTCGGAACTGACGCTGGGCAACGCCATGGGCTACCGCGAACGCTTCCCCAAAGTCTGCGAGATCCCCTTCAACTCCACCAACAAGTTCCAGGTGTGCGCCCGCCGCGCCCGGCCCCGCCCACGGCCTCCCCCCCGCCCACTTAGGGCCACCCCCACACGCAGCGCTGGCCTATCGCGGGGCTTCTCTCTCAGTTTCCGCCCTCTCCATAGCCAAACCCCACCCACATCTCCCGCCCCGCCCACAGCCGCTTACCACCTATGGGCAGGCCACACCCACAGTCCCTTAGCGGGGGGCTCACCGCCAGCTCTTAGGCCTTCCGTGGAGTAGCTCGCAATCCAAATTCCGCCCCAGCCCATCTCCGACCCTAATTCTGTCCATTCCCAGCGCCCAGGCTCCTTACTGCGCCCCTAACCCTCATCCCCCACCAAGGACTTGCTCAGCCCGCAAGCCCCTCACCCCCAGCCACGCAGTACCGTCCCAAAGCTCTACCCGCGGCGCCTTCGAGCCGTCAGCCCCGCCCTTCTCCCAAGCCCCGCCCCCTTGTCCGCCTCCTAGACGCCGTCCGCTTCCTCGCCCGCAGCTGTCCATCCACACACTGGAGGACCCGCGGGACCCCCGGCACGTGCTGGTGATGAAGGGCGCCCCCGAGCGCGTGCTGGAACGCTGTAGCTCCATCCTCATCAAGGGCCAGGAGCTGCCGCTGGACGAGCAATGGCGTGAGGCCTTCCAGACTGCCTACCTTAGCCTGGGAGGCCTGGGTGAACGCGTGCTTGGTGAGCCCCCCAGGGCTCGGTGAGCCCCCACAGTAGATGGTGAACCTGTGGGCGAGGAGGAGCTAGCACAGACCCCGCCCAACCTTCCCGGCCCAGCCCTCACCATGACCTTTCCCATCCCCGGCTGACAGCTAACCTGCCCAAGTGCACACACTCACCTTTGACTTTCCCTGTCTCAGTCCTGACCCCTGTCCATCCTCAATTTCTACCTTGACCCAGCCCCTCCCCACCTGTCCTCACTGAGACCTTCCCTGTCCTGACCTG
The DNA here is from genome assembly GCF_004348235.1 of Phoca vitulina. NCBI lineage: Eukaryota > Metazoa > Chordata > Mammalia > Carnivora > Phocidae > Phoca > Phoca vitulina. Next base: position 5,879,255 of record NW_022589761.1, on the reverse strand, counting down.
ACATCTGTTGGTTTTTCCCAGCTCTTGCCCCAACTTTGACCTGCCATCGCTTTTACTTCCACCTTTCAGTGTCCTCCTCTTGACCCTTTGACCTTCCCCAGTCCCTGCCTCAACTCAAGACTTCCCAATCCCTGTCCTGACCTCTGACCTCCCTGAACATTTTGTCCTGACTCGTAAACTTCCCTAACCCCTGCCTCAACCCTGGGAGGCACAAACCTGTGGTTCAATTCTGGATCTTTCGTCTGGCAAGAAATATCCCCTCTCTAGACCTCAGTTTCTCTGTCTGCAACATGAGCATGCTAATAGCCTCACAGGTTGGTTGTGAGGACAGACTCACATGTGAAGGATTCAGCACAGGGTCAGGCATGCACAGGTGCTTGGTGTGAGGGGCCTGGTTATTTCACTCGTCACCTGGCCTTGCTGGGCAAGGGTCTGCCCAGGACTCCTCTCTGACTTCCCTGTTTTCTGGTCAGGCTTCTGCCAACTGTACCTGAGTGAGAAGGACTACCCGCCTGGCTATGCCTTCGACGTGGAGGCCATGAACTTTCCAAGTAGTGGCCTGTGCTTTGCGGGACTTGTATCCATGATAGACCCACCCCGGGCCACCGTCCCTGATGCTGTGCTCAAGTGCCGCACGGCAGGCATCCGGGTATGCAACCAGGGAGAGGAGCAGGCAGGGGTGAGAACAGAGGACAGCAGTATTTGGGGGTGAGGAACCCTGTGACAGAGAACTTCCTGAAAGTGGTTTGAACCAAAAAAGGAATCTATCGATTCATGAAATGGAAAAGTTCTGGGGACTGAAGTGGCAGGTGTAGCTGGATCTAGGAGTTGAGTGTCATTAGGAATTTGCCTTTCTCCATGGCTTGGTTCTACTTTTCTCTCTGATGGCTTTATTCTCAAGGGACTCGACTAGTCCCTTTATTTTGGTCGAGAAGAATGACCACCCCCAGAAGCTCAACCTACATCCCACCTGTTTAGCCACCCCACAGAAAAAAGAGTGCCTCTTCTGCTGTTGTCCCAGATTGGGTCACATGTTCCTCTCTGAACCAGTCACGTGGCTGCGGGGGGTACTTGGTTGACCAGGTCTGGGCTTACTTGCCCATTCTTGGCCAGAGACCTCACTTCAACCCTGGTTCCTGAAGACAGATCAAGAGTTGGGGAGGCAAGGCTGGGCAAACAACACCCACGTCCTCCCCTTGGTCTCTAAGGCCTATGAGAGCTGGGCTCTAAGCTTATTCCTTAGCCCCCCACCTCTCGTTTACTGCTCCGCAGTCATGCTGGCCTCCCCACTGCTCCGCCAACAGTTCAGGTGCGTTCGCACCTCAGGGTCTTCACATTGGCTGTTCCCGCTGCCAGGAACACTCTTCCCTCCATTTTTTATGTGGCCAACTCTCTCGCCTCTTTCAGACCTCCGCTCAGATGTCACCTTCTCAACGAAGCTTTCCCCGGACACACTTAAAATCGACACCTCTTTTTCCACCCAACATTTGCCATCCCCTTTACTCAGCTTAATTTTCCTCTCTCCTAATGGGCTGTATCATTTGTCCCCTTAGTTTGCGTCTCTTCTGTCTCCCGCGCTAGAGGGTTGGCTCCATGAGAACAGAGATTTTCATCTGTTTTGTCCCTGACATTCAGTGGTTGAATAAGCGAACGGGTCTATCAGTAGAGGCCAGCAGGGAGGACGAGGAGAGTGGGCTGCACTGAAGGCAGCAAGGGTCTGATGGTCCCCTCCCCAACAGGTGATCATGGTGACGGGTGACCACCCCATCACGGCCAAGGCCATTGCGGCCAGTGTGGGTATCATTTCGGAAGGCAGCGAGACGGTGGAAGACATCGCCGCCCGCCTCCGTGTACCTGTGGACCAAGTCAATAGGAAGTAAGCCCCTGCCGCCCTCGCTGTGGTTCTTCCCACAGCCTGCGCAGACTGAGGCCCTGGTGACCCTCCCCCCCTCCCAGGGATGCCCGTGCCTGCGTCATCAATGGCATGCAGCTGAAGGACATGGACCCGTCAGAGCTGGTTGAGACCCTGCGTACTCACCCTGAGATGGTGTTTGCTCGTACCAGTCCCCAGCAGAAGCTGGTGATTGTGGAGAGCTGCCAGCGACTGGTAGGACTCTGATGAGGGAGGCGGGCCAGTGGGCTGGGCTGGCCCGGGGGTGGGCCTCCCCCTGACCACCCTGCCCCCCCCCCCGGCAGGGGGCCATCGTGGCTGTGACCGGGGATGGTGTCAACGACTCCCCAGCCCTGAAGAAGGCCGACATCGGCGTGGCCATGGGCATTGCCGGCTCGGACGCTGCCAAAAATGCGGCGGACATGATCCTGCTGGATGACAACTTTGCCTCCATCGTGACAGGCGTGGAGCAGGGTCCGAGCCGGGGCGGAGACCGGGGAGGGAGGGGGGCGGCGGCGTGGGCACGGGAGGAAGCGGGCAGCGAGGAGGCTGAGGCTCTCCCCGCCCCACCCCCCTGCAGGCCGGCTGATCTTTGATAACCTGAAAAAGTCCATCGCCTACACCCTGACCAAGAACATCCCCGAGCTGACGCCGTACCTCATCTACATCACTGTCAGCGTGCCCCTGCCCCTCGGCTGCATCACCATCCTCTTCATAGAGCTCTGCACCGACATCGTGAGTCTCCAGCCCCGCCGACAGCCGTGATGGACGGGGCCCCGCAGACGCTCTTGCACAGGGTGCAAAGGCAGCCAGACGGGGACGCGCAGGCGGGCAGGCGGGTGGTCCCAGGCAGAAGTACAGACGTGGCCGCACAGGTGGACCCTCAGGTCGGCTTAGACCTGCGGACTCAGAGAAGGACCCTCAGACACACACACACACACATCTGGCGACGCTTGCATAGTGGCTTCTCTGGGTCAGGCAGACACTCCCTCCCTTAACTCTGTCCTCATGAACACTCTATGGGAGGGGCTTTATTCATTTATCGTCCCCATTTGACTGATGAGCGAACTGAGGCCCAGACAGGTTGAGCGGCTTGTCCCAGGTCACAGAGCCAGTAAGCGGCACGCTGGGATTGGAGCCCAGGCAGTCCGGGGCCCCGGGGCCTCTGCTCTTGACCGGTCCACTCTGCGGCCGTTCCGCCGTGACGGACGGATGGGGTGAGGGATAGGGAGGACCTGGGGGCACAGAGACAGAAGAGCTGCAGAGAGAGACAGGGAGAGACGGGGGACACAGGGACACAAAAGCAGAGACAGCCACAGAGAAAGAGACCAGAGACAGGGATACAAAAACAGTAAGGGGGAGAGGCGGGTGGGGAGGGGAGGTACATGCAGATGTTCCAATGGAGATGGACAGCAGGTCAGATGTGGACACAGCCGTGGACGGACATGGCGCCACGGCCTCGTTGGAGGGCCAGCTGGTCCATGCTGTCCGGGCAGGTGTGCCCGCACAGTCACCTGCCTCCCAACCTCAGTCCTGTCTCTGTCCACCGGGGCGGTGGGGGGAGGGAGGGGAGCCTCCCGGCACGTAGGGGACGGGCAAACCCTTAACCCTGGCTCCTTCCGCTCCTGGCCAGTTCCCGTCCGTGTCCCTGGCATATGAGAAGGCAGAGAGTGACATCATGCATCTGCGTCCACGGAACCCGAAGCGCGACCGCTTGGTCAATGAGCCCCTGGCGGCCTACTCCTACTTCCAGATAGGTGAGTGCCCGTGGGGCCGGGGAGCCCCAGGTTCCCTGCAGGGCTGCTCGCCTGCCTTCGCATCTCTCACAGGGGCTCTGGCTCGTGCTGGATCCCCGGGTTGGCATTTGATCCTGGGTCTCTGCTGTTCTCTGAGTCCGAGTCTGCTGTGATCCCCGTGTCCCTTCTCTGTCTCTTGGCGTGTCTCTGTCTCTCTCTGTGCCTTGTCTCTTGCGTCCCTATTGATCTCTCTTGGGATCCTTGTCTCTGTCTCTCCATGTCCGTCACTCACTGTGTACTTGTGTCCTTGACCCTCTCTCTGCGGGTATCTCTCTGTGTCCCTATCTTTCCATGTCCTTGTCTCTTTCCATGTCCCTGTCTAGGTCTCCATTTTTGTCTCCCCGTGTCACCTTGCCTGTCCCCCAGGTGCCATCCAGTCATTTGCTGGCTTCACTGACTACTTTACGGCCATGGCCCAGGAGGGCTGGTTCCCACTGCTATGTGTGGGGCTGCGACCATACTGGGAGAACCACCACCTACAAGATCTGCAGGACAGCTACGGCCAGGAGTGGGTGAGCCCCGGCCTCCCGCCCCCGGCCCGTGGCTCCCTCATTCCCTGTGGGTGGCCCACACTCAGTTGTCCGCATGTGACGGAGCTCAACTGGAGCATCCCAGGTCCCCGGACTCTCTGCCGGTTCTGGGGCCTCTCCCACCACCATCTTGAGCTCCACACTCCTGCTGCTCACCCTGTTCCCCAAAGGCCCTTCTGGCCCACGTCACTTATTTTGGCCATCTGCCCGGGCACCAGAGTCGCTGGACTATACAAATTCTGCCCTAGCAGTCCGACTCCCTTCTCCCAGCTGCCTTCCTGTGGGTGTGCGGGAAAGCCTGCATCCCTCCTTCCTCGTGAAAGCAACTGGCCTGAGCTACCATTTGCCCAGGCGTTGACATCTAATCTCTGCAAGGCCAAGATCTCCAGCCGCCCCCCAGCCCCCCAGGGTCCTGCAAACCTGGCAGACGGTGTCTCTCTCTTCTCCCCCACTCCATCCTCTGCTGGGAGGGGTTCATGGCCGCAGGCCCTCTCCATCCGGGCTCAGGCCGCTTCCGCTCCCCTCCGGCCCGCAGACGTTCGGGCAGCGCCTCTACCAGCAGTACACCTGCTACACCGTGTTCTTCATCAGCATCGAGATGTGCCAGATCGCCGACGTCCTCATCCGCAAGACGCGCCGCCTCTCCGCCTTCCAGCAGGGCTTCTTCAGGTGTCCCCACAGCCCCGCCCCGCCCCGCCCCAGCCCCGCTGCAGCTCCCACTGGATCCCCACGAGGGCTCACTGCAGCCAGCAAACGCGCCGGCGCCAGGTGCTGCCGGGCCTCGTCCACAGCGGGCCGGTAGCTCCCACCACCTGCCTCCCCCGCCCCGGCCCCTCCATTTTCATCCACCAAAGGGGAGATGTGACAGGACCCCCGTCCACTGTCAAAGCGTCCCCCGCTCCTCATGGCCTGGCCTTGTTCTGCACCCGCCGGCCTGAGCCTGTCCCACCCCGCCCGCCTGCAGGAACAGGATCCTGGTGATCGCCATCGTGTTCCAGGTCTGCATCGGCTGCTTCCTGTGCTACTGCCCCGGAATGCCCAACATCTTCAACTTCATGCCCATCCGGTGAGGGGCCGGGAGCTGTGAGTAGAGGGACGGGCACAGGGACACAGACTTGAGGGTAGCCTTCACCTTGTCATCTCCCCTGGGCCTTCAGGTACCAGTGGTGGCTGGTCCCCATGCCCTTTGGCCTCCTCATCTTCGTCTATGATGAGCTTCGGAAACTGGGAGTTCGCTGTTGCCCAGGGAGTGAGTGTGGAGACCGAGGGCCTGGGGGTGGGGGCTGGACCATCCTCAGAACAGCTGTCCTGACCTTTGACCTCTGAGCCCTTGACCCTCCATATCAAGCCTCCGTTGATCCGTACCTCTGAGCCCCTGGTGCCCGTGACCCACATCCCGCAGCCCTGAGTCTCCTTTCTCTCCCTCCCAGGCTGGTGGGATCAGGAGCTCTACTATTAGAGGGCCTGCTGCCTTCAAGCCATCCTTGCAAACCCCACAGCAGAGGTGGGGGGCATGGGACCCTCTGGGCAGCCACCCGGACATCTAAGCAATCAAGCCCCAGCACCATCTGTCTGCTCCCGCAGCCCACGGCACCCCAACCTTGGGGAGACCTCCCCACTCCCCTTCCCCATCCACAGAGAGCACCCCCCCGCCCCGGCAGAGCCGTCCCTGGGCCTGGTGCTCTGAGCGGGGCAGGGGGGCCTGGGCAGGGGACGGGAGCTGGGCTCCTGTGAGCCAGGTCTGTCCTTCTCACTCCAAGCGGGCAGGAGGGCTGCCTGTGGGACCTTCAAACACGCTGTGCTGAGTGACAGAAATAAACCAGCTCACACCGATGATGCTTTTATTTGGTGCCAGGTCCTGTCCTAAGTGTCTTTCCTGATCCCCTTTGATCTCCCACAGTCCTACGGCTTGTTCAGGGCTGTATCTCAGTTCCTCGAACACAGCCTCGTGCATCGTAGGTATGCAACGAAACCTTCCTCGGGGGAGTGAGCCTGGGGTGACGGCATTCCCAGTCCCCCCCGGGAGCGGGGCCTTCACTGCCCCACTCGCCTAGACACCACCTCTGGGCTCCCTCCCCAGCACGTTCTTGATCTCCCCTTGGCAGGCTCCTTGACACACAGTGTCAGAATCTCTCCTACCTCAAGCTGCCCCCCACCCTGCCTCCCCCTTCGCAGGTGTCTCCACTCTGGTTCCACTAGTTTGCTCCTCTGTTGCAGTGGGACTGAGTCTAGAGGCTGAAGTCCCGGTCCCCTCCTCACACCCCTCTCCCCTGAAAAGTTAACTCCCCAACTGCTGGAAACAGCCTGACACTCCCCCCACCTCCCACCCCTCCCCAGCCCCTTCCTCACCTCTCTTCCTTAGTATGAGCCTCTCTGGCGGGACCCCCCCACCACAGCCCCCCTCTGCTGCCCCCATGGCCTCAGTTCTGTCTCTGCAGTGGCTCTCCACCCTGTATGACCCAGGGACCCCCAGTAGCCTCTGCATCATCCTCCAAACCTGCTCCTTCCACTGTCCCATCAGTGTGGTTCCTTCTCCCTGGGAAACGTGGTGAGCCCTAAACTCCCTGTCTCTCCCTGGCCCAGAATCCTCCATGGTTTGTCCTGCCCCTGCTGACTGCCAGTTTCACAAACCACCTCGATCTTATTCCAGCCAATTCTTGTTTCACTGGAAAAGTCAGGCCTGCTCTCTCACCTCAAGGCCTTTACATAGGCTCTGCCCCCAGCTTTTCCTCCTGCCCCAACAGCTCACATCTCCTGTCCTCCAGGTTGGGTCCCCAGCCCGTCCCTGACCTGGTCTGTGCTCCCTCCACTTCAACCCTAACTGCTCTGGTCTCCCTGAGCCCCACATAAGCTGGGATTATTCCACATAGTTGGTCACCAGCAGGGGCTCCAGCTCAGAGTCCCTGCTCAGCAAATAGTTGTTGAAATCACTTCTGCAACCCTCACTTGTCCCCATACTGGTCCGAGGCTAGGCGGGCATGGGACGGAGGTGTGGGAGCGCGATCCTGTCACAGGCCACCCCGCTGGGCGGGGGGAGTGCCCATATACTCCATACTCCGTGCGCAACCAATCGCTTGCCTCTCCACCCCTCCCCCAAGACACCTGTGGACCCAGTCTCCTCAAGGGACAATGAAAAGGGGGCAGGGCTAGGTGGTGGCTGCCCCACCTGAGGGCAAACGCTCCCTCGGCACACACCAAGACTCACAGCCCTTTGTGCTCCTGCTTTCCCAGCCCAGGGTTAAGCAACAGTATGGCAGGACCTGACGGCCTGGAGGGAAGGAGGGAGGGGGCACTTGCCCTATCCCTCGCCTTGGGGGATCCACTGGGGCTGGGGAGCACCTTCCTGGGTGGGCAGGGTTTGCATCAAGGTGGAGCATAAACATGACATTCAAAGCCCCGCTTCTGACACGTGCCCCTCAGACAGGGGGAGGGAATGGGGCAGGCAGCTGGCTCCACTAGGACAGGGAAGGGCTAGGGTGGTGTTGGAGATGGAAAGCCCATGAACTTGACAGGTTGATCTGTTGACCTTCAGTCCTTGGAATGTGCATTCCCCCCCCCCCCCCCCCCCCCGCCTGCTGGACATAGCCTTGAGAGAGTGATGTGGTTCTACTAGATGGTATATGTGACTAAACCCAGTTAAGGCCCTGATCTAAACTTTTAAGATTTGGCAGGTGGGTGCAGAGATCTAGGTGTCTTACAACCCAATGAAAAGCCTTGAAAAGTTCCCTTGCTTCTTAAACCTGCCACCTACCAACCTGGAGTGGCCACCTTTCCCCTTTCTGCTCTCTGCATAAGGGGGCTGGTTTCTGATTGCACCTGAGAAGCTCCCAAGGAGTTTGGGAAACAAGAGGTAGGGAGGGCAGCATCCAGGACAATATCCAAGTTGGTGGGCTCAGCTACTGTGCCAGTCGGCTACAGCAGCGTCTGGACCCCACCCTGAGAAGACTCTAGCCAGGATTTGATGTGAGGACTACAGAACCAAACCAAAGCACTAAAGAGCTCAGAATCATAAAAGTCTACCCTCAAGAGCAAAACCCAGAGTTCAGGTGGTTGGACCATTCAATGTGCAATGGGGAGTCTGAGACGGTTGTAGACAAGGAGGGTGCACTAATAAAACTGGGATTTCAGACAGATCCCCCTGGCTGCCATATGAAGGGTGGATGAGAAGGGGAGATTGGGCTGAGAGCCTAGTAGGTAAGCAGCCAGAGAAGGGCCATGTTCAGGCTGTGAGGAAAAGCCTCCCAAGAACTATATTCCTGGATTCTAGCTTCCTTCTATCACCTGTTACCCGAGGGCCCTGGTCTGCTCAATGATGATCTATCTAGGTGGCTCAGTCGTTAAGCGTCTGCCTTTGGCTCAGGTCATGATCCCAGGGTCCTGGGATTGAGCCCCACATCGGGCTCCCTGCTTCTCCCTCTCCCACTCCCCCTGCTTATGTTCCCTCTCTTGCTGTGTCTCTGTCAAATAAATAAATAAAATCTTAAAAAAAAAAAAAAAAAAAAAAAGGATGATCTATCTACTCCAAGCCCTTCTATCCTGGGAAAATGAGGAGCCCAGGAACTGCTGCAGAACACAGAACAAACCAGTTCTGTGTTGGCCAGTTTCCCAGCCTGTCTACCTGGCTTCAAAGCCAGAACAAGGGCCTCTAGAACCCGGTGAATGTGGTATTGGTAGACAGTTCCAGAAAGAGAGAGATGGAGGCAGAAACAATGTTCCAAATACTGTTTACTTCACTGAAACCTGGAGGCGGGGAAAGGGTATGTGAATGTCTGGGGCACCAAGCCTAGGAGTGCACGTTGACAACGGCGACATAGAGGGCCAGGGTGCTGAGGGCCAGCAGCCCTGTCACCACTGCCCGGGCCAGCAGTGCTGTCCAGCTGCCCAGGGAACAGAGGTGGACGAAGGTCCTGTGGGGAAACATCACCATGAGAGAAGGAGAACAGATAACCCACCCCCATCTGGACCCACCCTCAAACCCCGTGCAGCTCACTCCATGACAAAGGCCTTGTAGACGCTGAGGAACATCAGCAGGAGTACTGCTGGCCGAAAAGTGTGGTACAGGTCGTAGCGTGTTATCATCCAGACCTGGGCAGATGCGACGATGTAATGGACCTGCAGGGAGGCAGGAAGTCAGGGCCAGGCCTCGGGGGGAGAGCACGGCCGCTGGAAAAAGGTGTGTGGGAGAGCAGGACTGCGTACCAGACTGATGTTGGAGTCAATGCTCATCTGGATGTACTTCCAGTCAAACTCAATGCCCCGGGCTCCAACCCACAGGGGGATGCAGCTAAGGAAGGCAAAGGGAGGATTTCTCCAGCACCCAAACACCCTCAGCACTCAGAATCTGAGCCCCCGCCCTCCAGCACCTCCCTAGAACCCAGGCGTCCTTTCTCAGGAATCTGGGCTCCAGGCTGCTGCACACACCGGGACATAATGAGCTCGGCGGTGGCCCAGCCCAGGGCAGCAACCATGATCTTGTACTCCCCCTTGCCTGCATTCCGGGACATGACAAGGTTTAGGCCTATCAGGTCTGCCACATCCACGCTGGCCTTCATGAACTCCTGTGGGTCAGGTTGAGGCTTGAGTGAGCACAGGTGCCGGGGGGCCCCGTTCCTGCACTCCCTCCCCCTTCCTTGCCCCACTCACCCCAATGAAGTCATAGATGCCGCCTTCCCAGGTGGGAAAAAAAGTGGCCAGGAACAGCATCTGAGAACAGAAAACAGAGATCACTGCAAGGGGAGGAGGAGAAACCAAGTGGATTATGTAGGAAGTCAGTGTGGATGTGGAGGGTAAGGCTCTGGGGTTCAGGGGAACCCTTGTGGAGAGGGACCACCAGAAGGGGGACGAGATTACAGGATCAGGGGAGAGAGACGGTTGGGGTCTGAAGTCTGGGTTCTGTGGTGATCCCAGGCGATCGGGTCAGGCATGGAGGTGCCGGGGCGAGCCACCCCAGCAGGGTTAGCAGCACCGTGTGGACCCTGGCTTACTTCGCGCCTCCTCAAAGTACAAAACGCTCCACCACACAAGTGAGTTTTCCCAATTTTACTAAAGTGCTATACAAAAGTTGCTTCGAGACCTCTCCCCAAGTTCCGCCCCTTCCGGAGCACGTCTTCCAGGGTATTCCCGGCGGGGCCCGGGCGCCCTCACCTTGCACAGCTGCACGAAGAGGTAGGTGACGCCGGCCTGCACGCACTTCCAGAAGGCGTTGTACTCAGACCTGCAGGAGCGGGCGGTGAGGCTTAGCCCGGGCCCGCGCCCTCCCGCCCGCGGGCGCCCCGCACTCACAGGCCGCTGCACTTGTAGGTGATGAAGTAGGGGAAGTAGGCCAGGGCGAAGCAGTTTCCGAAGTGGAACAGGGTCATGGCGCCGGCCGCCCGGGGCCCGCCGGAGCGCGGGTCTCACCCTCCGCCGGCCTGGCGCCGGAGCCCGGGGCCTGGCGCCCACTTGCCTCCGCCGCGACCCGCGCGGCCTTCTGGGAGCGGGAGGCCGGCCGGCGCCGGCGCACTGACGTCACGGCCCGCGGCCGGCCCTCGGAGCCTGCGCGGCCCCAGTGCGCCGGCGCGGAGCCAGACTCGGAGGCGAGGCGCGGTGGCCGGCGGGCGCAGGTGGAGCGCGTCTCCGTGCGGGGCGCGCCGTGACCCCGTAGTGACCGGCGCAGACACACGGGCGCGGCTGTGAGCATTCTGCGTCTTTATTTCCCAGCGGGGCGCCCTCCTTCCCCGGGGGAGGCGACAGCGGGAACGGGAGGTACGGGTTCCGGCCGGGAGCCCGGGGAAGCGGAGGAGGGGCCGTCCTGCTTCACTTGTCGCGGCTGAACATGTAGCGGAGGAGGTCCACCACCCGGTGACTGTAGCCGTATTCGTTGTCGTACCTGGGGAGGGAGGCGGCGGGTCAGGGGCGTCCCTCCCGACCGCTCCTGGCCCGCCCCCCACGCCCCCGGGCCCCTCCCCCCTCACCAGGAAATGAGCTTCACGAAGTTGTCGTTGAGCGCGATGCCGGCTTTAGCATCGAAGATGGACGAGTGGGTATCGCCCACAAAGTCCGTGGACACGACCTGGGCATCGGAATTTCAAAGATAAGCGTGGGTCGCGGAGCAAGGGCCTCCAGGAGCCCAGGCCCCGACTCTTAGGCACATGGGCACATCCCTTCATCTACGATATCTGGTGGAGCCCTGCTTGTGTCCAGGTTCTGGGGACCGTGTGAGGAAGGCACGCGGGGGCTTCGCCTGCGGCCAAAGGACAGAGACCGCAGACACCCTGACGCTGCACCAGTACATGCTGGCGATGACGCCGGCCTTCATCATGATGGTGGGCCGCATAGAGGCCCTCTCGGAGGGCACGCGGTGAGGCTGGGTCTGGATGTCTAGGAGGATCTGGTCACCTCGGGCCCTCCGCAGTGCCTGACATGGAAGGAGCTACAGCATAGAGGCCCTGAGGGATTGGCCTTAGTGGTGTGTAAGGCCACAGGGGAGGGTTTTCAGCAGTGGGACAATGTGATCTGCTTTCCGTAAAACAAGAGGTCCTGGTGGCTGTGTGAGAGCGGAGCTGCAGGAGCTAAAGCAGAGACAGCACCAGAGGATGGCACGACTGGGAGCAAAGGCATGGTGGGGGAGCCATTGTCTTGTTCACTAAGCTTGTATTGAGCTCCTGCTGGGGTGCCAGGCCCCGGGACAATCAATGGCTGGAGCCACTGAGTCCCAAAGCCCCTGCTTTCTTGTGGTGTACATGCTAGCAGGGCCAACAGGGACTATGGAATGAAATTTCAGGTAAGGGAAAGGGCCAGAAAGAGAATATCTTACTGAGGACAGAAATTGAAGTAGAGACTTGGAGGAGGTGAGGGCAGATTATGTGGCCACCTGGAAGAAAAGCTACCCAGACCAGAGCAACAGCAAGTGCAAAGACCCTGAGGCAGGAAGAGCAGACCTTCCCAGCCCTGCAGTCCCTGTCTTGATACATGGTGAGCAGCTCTTTGGCAAGTGGAAAATCACGTTTCCTCCCCAGAGGGCTCCTCCCATGGTCCCCCTCCTCAGCCCCTACCTCATCCTCGGTGTAGGCAAGGATGCCAGCCATGGGCCCTTGGGCTGCTGCTTTTATGGCGTCTTTGATGGCCTCATACGAGGTAGGCTGGGCCAGGCGGCAGGTCAGGTCCACAACAGATACGTCTGGGGTTGGCACCCGGAATGCCATTCCTGTCAGCTTCCTGGAAATCCCACATTAGGGGTGGGAGTCAGAACCCAGGACCTTTCCATCCATCCCATGTTGTCTCTACTTTCCCCTCAATAGACACTTCAGGGATTGGGGGCCAGTCCAGTCCTCCTGGGGTGTACCCCTGACCCTGGTGGCAGCTTTCTGCCCTCATACCCTTTGAGGTCTGGAATGACTTTGCCAACGGCCTTGGCAGCCCCTGTGGAGGCTGGGATGATGTTCTGGTGGGCACCCCGCCCGTCTCGCCAGGCCTTCTTCGATGGCCCGTCCACTGTCTTCTGGGTGGCAGTGTAGGAATGAACTGTGGTCTTGGGGAAGAAGAAGGCCGAGGTGAGCCCTTCCTCCTCCGAAGCTCCCCTGCCTCGTTTTCCCAGGCCTGAGGTGGTGACCCAGGTGTGGAGGCTGGTGGGACCACCACAGACCACAGGAGGGCCATGTGCAGGCCAGGGTCCAGCCCTGTCTGCAAGTTGCCCGGTGTTTTAAGAGACTTCACCACTTGGCTCTTCCTCCCGAAACCGTCTTCTCCTTTGTTCACCCCACACACTAAGCAAGTCTAGGAAGGAGAGGTAGAGTTTCCCTGCCACCCCTCCTGCCTCAGCCGCTCTCTCCAACTCACCATCAGCCCTTCCACGATCCCAAACTGCTCATGGATGACCTTGGCAAGGGGGGCCAGGCAGTTGGTGGTGCACGAGGCATTGCTGAAACGGCACGGGTGTGCAAGGGCCCTGTGAGGTGAGTCGCAGAGCCAGCCCTGCACCCTCCCCTCCCTCTCGGGTGATGCACACAGGCCTGGTTTTGTGGAAGTCAGGTTGGGGATGAGTGGGATCACTGGGGGTGCCCCAGAGGTATGGCTGGGGAAGCTCCCCAAGCGTGTTCTCCAGGAGTCCTGCTGTTCTGTTTCAGGGAAGCGTTAACGTGAGGGCGTTAGGGCTTTGGGAAGGGAGGTGTGAAGCAGCACCAGGGGTCTACTGGGAGTGGGGGTGAAGAGAGGGAGGCTGGCATTTCCTCTGGGTGCCACCCACACACTTCAGAATGTTGCTGCCCGTTACCTGACAACTTTCATGGAGCCAGGATTATAGTTCTTCTCGTTTACTCCCATGACAAATATGGGCGCATCGGGTGAGGGTGCAGAGATGACCACACGCGTGGCACCAGCCTCGATGTGGTCCTAGAGGAGGAGCACAGGTGTCAGGGGCCCTTCGAGTGCCACCTCTACACCCCCTCTCCCCGCGCAGCCCCGGGCATCTGTCCCCCACTTACTGAAGCCTCCTGTAAGGACAGGTACACGCCTGTGGACTCCACCACAAAGGGGTTCCCGACAGACTTCCAGGGAATATCTCGGGGCTGCTTGCTGTGGAGGGGTGGCCGCGCCCGAGTCAGTCTCTTCCTGCACGGCCTGGCCTTCGCCGTCATGGCCTCCAGCGTTCCAAAGGCTGACCGGACGCCTTCCTGCCTGGCCTGCAACCGTCTCCCCCTCCCCGCCCCTGCCAGCCCAACATCCTAGCTGTTGGAATCCACCCTGCTGGTCTCCCCTTTCATCACTGACTCCACCTTGCAGGCCACTTTTCTCTTCTTGACTCGACCACCCCTGTTGTGCCTTCCTAACTCAGGCCTCTGCCCCCCCAGTGGGACCATCCCTGACTGCTCCCAGCCAGGTCGGGCCCATTCTACCCCAGGAAGGTGAGGCCTGTCCCGCTGCTTCTGGTCCCCGCCCTGGCAGCCTCCCCACTGTCCTCCTTGCCCCTCCTTACCACGCGGCTCCTGCACCAAGGGCCTGCTGCCGGAGCCTGGGCAGCTCCCCGAAGACACACTGCAGCCCCGGGAGCAGCTCCCGGGGGGAGGACTGAAGCCTGAGGCAGCCCCCGGCCAGCAGTGGATAGTGGTTTACATTGGAAAGGGAAAGGAGGGCCGCCTGGGTGGCCAGCTCTTGGTTTCCACTCAGGTCATGATCTCGGGGTCATAGGATCGAGCCCCGTGTTGGGCTCCCTCTCAGCCCGGAGTCTGCTTGGATTTCTCTCTCCCTCCCCCCTGTTCTCTTTCTCTCTCTCAAATAAATAAATAAATCTTAAAAGAGAAAAAGAGGGAAAGGAGATTTTGTTTCCTGTTTGAGAAGTTCACATTTCTACTCAATAGCAAATGTTTGTATTTGAAACATCAAACATCTAGATGTTGTTTACTGCTTGGCTTTAGCCAACAAGCAATAAATGACTTTTTCCCCTCACAGGGTTTATCACAACAGTGGTATGTTCTCTGATGATTTGTTAGCATCTGTCGTGTCTTCTAGACCACTGTATGCCACCGAGCCTGCTCCCGCCATAGGGTTTCAATCAGTGTTGGTGGGTTTTGTTTGTTAACCTTTCTACCCAAGTTTACCGAACACCTGCCTCATGCCCATGTTCTAAGTGCTGTACCTGTATTGACCCCTTGAATCCTGGTGAGCTGAGGGTAAGTACTGTTACCGGCATTTCTCAGAGGAGCCAGCCCCAGGGCAGAGGGGAGGGGAAAAGCTGGCATCCTAGAAGACCCCAGCCCCTTCTCTCGGCTGTCCTGGGCGCTGCCCTTCTGCCCAGAGGGCTGTTTTGAGGATTCCGTTCATTCATTCTTCCAGGAAGTATTGAGTCTCCCCAGAGTCTGCGGTGCCAAAGCAGTGATAGCGACGCGAAGCGAGAGGGCCCTCCTGGCGAGGAGGCTGTGGCTTTGCGGGGAATGCCCTTCCCAGTGTCCCCACACACGTGGTACCTCCGGCTTGCTCTCTGCTGCCGCTGTGGGGCCTGTGAGCAGCATCCCCATCAGATGCCCTACGCAACTGAGGCCAGGACAAGTTCAATCTCTTGCCCAAGGTCACCCAACTAGGAAAGGGTGGAGTAGGGGTAAAGCATGCAAGCAACATGGCTTGTACCGAGTGCCCGGAGAACACCGTGTAGGGACGGCGGAGCGCTGCTGGAGTCACCAGAGAAGCAGCACCTGGGTGCGGGGTGGCCGCTGAGGGGGCAGCCGTGTGGGGACCAAGAAGGCAGGGAGAATGCCCCGGGTGGCAGGAGCGCTGGGCCGAGTACCGAAAGGACGGGATGGCTGAGCAGCTCTGCTGGGATTGTGTTTGGCGTTAAGATTCCAAACTTGGGTCCAGCAGCTTCTCATCCGCACGGAGTCTCCAGTCCCCGCCTCCACCCGCCCTCCCACTCCCACACGCAGTGCTGAGCACCTCATCACAAGCCCTCCTGCCCGCAAGTACAAGCCGCGGGGCTGGGAGAGGCTGCGCCCCAGGGCAAGTTCCCCGGGGGAGTGCGTGGGAAAGTCGCGTGCCGCCCAGCGTCCAGCGGTGGCTGCTAATTCACGTTAGGAAGGTAAAGTACGGTCCGGGGCTGGCTGGGGCTGGCCAGAGTGGGTGGGATGGCCGGAGTGGGTGGGATGGCCTGGGATGGCCGGAGCGGGTGGGATGGCCGGAGTGGGTGGAATGGCCGGAGTGGGTGGGATGG